>NW_025779098.1:0-31668 GCF_021130785.1 Homalodisca vitripennis | reverse complement strand
TTTCATTTGAACTCATGAAATTAGCAAGTTTGTTATCATATTCTGCTTTAAAAAATTTCTTCAATCTCGACAGCAACATATCTGGATTACTGGAGGTTTTGTAATAAATTTTCTAATCTTTGTTATCAAACTCATTTCTCAAACTATCTAAAATTCTAAAACTATTATCTACATTTTGAATAATTTGGGTTCCAAATAGGTCAAATTATTTTGTGGAATCCAAATTTATTAAGTAATAAATTTGCTTGAAAACAACTTCTTTTATACAATCTTTTCCATTACTCTGTTCATTCCACAACAAATACACATAAATGACCACAAATTGGGGGTAGCTTTTATAGTCTTGAATCTGAAGAATCATTGTAGTAGACGTTTGATTTTTTCCAAATATTTAATCAATCTTATAGGTGGGTTGGTCACTCAATTCTTCAATACGAATCAAAATTAACTTGCATTCTTATACATTTTTATAATATCAAATGCAATGACGTTCCACTTCCCAATAATCGAGTCTAAAATTCACAATTCCACATTTCAAATTTCTTTACTTTTTCTTCGGTAATGTATCTCTCATATAAATTCCTCTAAAATGTTTAATGTTTTTACAGACTTTCTTCCATTTCAGCCGAATGTTTAAAGGTTTAATTTTTTTTTTCAATGTTTGATTTCACGTAATTCAAGTTATTTCATCTAATCAGATTCCTGTAACATCTTCCAACTACTTTATCTTAAAACCAAATTTAAAATGTTTTCGACTCATAGTGAAAATCACATCCTTTTTAACGATTGGAGCAGCTTTACGAACATTAAGGAACAACATTTTTAACAACTGGAATATTTTCTCCAAAATCTAATAAATCTTTCTCATAAGTCCACCATTTTTGAGTTCTTTCAACTGAATTATAAGAAAATTCTATTTCTGGTTCCTTTCATTGTATTTTCTTAGTGTTTTTCACGAGGTTTATTGTATTGTCTATTTTGTTAAAAATATCTTATCTTCGCCATTTTTTAGTTGATCTATTTAAAATTGATTACTAACGGGTATTTTCTTCTTAAAAGCGGGATTTTATTTTTTCTTTCTGATTTTTGACTGAAGTTTACGTTCACCTCCATTTATATAGTTAAAATTTAAGTTCTCTTCGCTTCCCATGTCCTACGTTTTCTCTTCAATAAAACTATTGCTCACAGCTGTTGGAAAGCGCAACAAATCTTTTTAACTAAAATAAGCAACTTTGTTGATTAATTTCTATCATTTACCTTTATCTTGCCAAACTTATCTTGGTGATATGTCTGGAATTTGTGTCTTCTCTATGTTTTGCATAAAAAATATCGTTGTTCCATTAGCAGCTTTGATCTTAATTTATTTATACCAGGATCTCCATCTTTTTAGTCTTTTTTCGAGTTTGTGCCAGGCCACCAGATACTGATAAGTCTGGTACGGTGTAATTCAAAAGGTACATTGTTGATAAAATAATTCAAAAAGTTCTCCAACTACCACTCAATCATCAGCAATGAACTTATTGCCGGCAAACTCAGTTTTAAAATATTTAAATTTCCCATCAGGTTTTTCAATCATTTCGTCAGTTTGTTCGAAATAAAATTCTTAATCGCTTTCTTTTTCGTTTTCAAAAAATTGTTGTTTCCCAGCCTTTTCTGAGCATTAAATTATAATTAATAATTCCATAGAGTTTTGTCAAATCGTCGATATATCTGTATTCAATCTTATTATCACCTGTATATTTCTCACACTGATCCTTCGATTTCTTTTTTCCCAAAATTTTGGTTTAATCAAATTTGAGATATTTTTTAACTCTTTACTTGACTTTGGTTTACTTAGTTGATGGTCATTATTTTTGTAAATTGAATCAGATTTCCTTTTTAAAAATTTCAGATATACTTTTTTCAAGTCTCGCTCTTCAAGGAATATAAACCGTCTTTTGGGAACATCCGTGCCTGTTAATAATTCTCATAAAAACCCCTTGAGTGTCCCTTCTATGTTTTATCTTCAATAATTATATCAATTATGTTCAAATTTCACGGGCAAATTGTCCTCAATCAATTAAAAACTTTTCTTTTTTCTGTCCCCCAACCTACCCCCCAAACCATAATTTATAATCCTTTGCTATGAGGATAGAAATTTTTTAACAATTTCACCAATTATTATATTCCGTCTGTTCCAGGATCCTTATTGGTTCAAACTATGGTAGAGGTCTTCAATGATTCGTGGTCTAATAATGGTTGTTTTGAAGATGGTAATTTTTGCGAATTCAAACTCAGGATTCTCGGTATCGAAATATTCGGCAAATTGTCGTACAACTGGAACCAAAATTCATCAAATTTTGGATTATTCGCTCTTAAAAAACTTTTTCAATTTGCCCTCCAACGTTTTTTTTATTGCAGAAGTTTACAGGTTGATTGATTTTTTTGAATAAATCTCTTTGTTCTTTTTCATCAATTTCGAATCTGTCTTTTTAAAATTCTTTGATTAAATTTCTTTTCGATTTGATCATAGTTTTTTTGCTCTTCTTTCTGAAGTTACGTTCGCCATTTATTTAGGAAAATTTATGATGAAACGTGGGAAAACGTAAAACAAACGTGTATGAAACGTGGAACGTAAAAAACGTGAACGTGGAACGTTGGAAACGTAAAAAACGTGAACGTGGAACGTGAAACCACGGAACGTGAAACGTAAACACGAAACGTAATAACATGAACGTATAAAACGTAATTCACGAACGTGTGAAAACATGAACGTGAAATCATCGAACTGTGACACGTAGAACGTGAACCAGATTTACCGTTTTTTCAGTTGTTTTCATAATGTAAATATAAGAGAACGTTAAAAGATAATGGTAATAAATAATTGTAACCACAAAATATTTTGATACGAGACACTGAGCAGCAATTTTTTATATTAGAAAATTTATTCAAATATTTAACCATTTTTAAGGCTTCAAAGTTAGATTAATTGTTAAAAATCCGTGAGGTCTTCTTCCAAATTTTAATTATCACACAACTCAATTAAAGTGGTTTAAACTCATATATCTCAGAACCAACATAATTGTTGTAAATCTTTCTCGAATAGTGATCATCTTGCTTAAATAAAAACACACAATAATATTACAGATTATTCTTTATAACTTGTTTATCAACCTTTGAAAAAGCATTGAGAAAGATAGATACAAGATATGTTTTTGTGACGGGGACATTACGAAAAATATTCACTTAATAACGTCTTGATTTTCTAAGAATACACAATCATCAAAAACGATTAAAGAATTCGGTTTACATTCGCTTACGGAAAACTATGTCCTCAGAAGCATTGTAAAAATGTGGATATTTCTTGCTTAAGTTCCTTGCTCAATATTTTCACAAAAATCTTATCTTGTAATTTTTTTATAGGCGTCTTGTTCTAAAGATTTACTAAAAACATACAAATTGGAATAAGGAATCAACCTATTGTAGATAAAATTCAATAATAAAGTTGTTTTTCCACATCCACTTCTGAACCAACAATTAACAATCTGATTGGTTGATCTTTCTTATTTTCTTCAATCGTTTTGAAGTTTTATCTGAGATCTTTTTGCTTTAAAAATTTCTCCATTTAAATAGAAGATTTTCATCTTGAAAGCAAACGCTTGCGAAAATGAAGCTGTTCAAGTTGACTTCAGAAAAGCTCTAAATTAGTTTTAAACTTGGAACATCCTATACACTTAGAGGAAGAATCAAATTATTTTATCGGTTTAAGCGGTTTTTATTCTGACAATTTTGTAATAAATATTAGTGGAAAGTTCTCCTTATTGCATAGGGATTTTAGTGAGATAGAACAAAACAAAACACTATGGTTTAAACAAAGGATATTATATCTTTCGATCAAATAAAAAATTCCCTTAAAAAATTATCTGGAAAACATTCAAACAATCATGATAATCTTTAAGCTTTTGACGAAAACAAGTTTTGAAATGCAAAAAAAAATATCTCTCTAATAAAATTCAAATAAAATCACCAGTAAGAATAATGTTTTTCAGCAATTATTGTAGATTTATTAGGGTTTGTTCAAGTAGAAAAACTATTGAGCCAAATCAGGTATATTTAGGAAATAAACGCCAAAATTTAGACCGTTTGATGTAATTGAAGTGCACTGCAATCTCGTTGAAACTAGTTTTGAAAAATCATACCGAACATTTACACAAAGAATCTGAAATTTTGTACACATTTTTCCAAATGTTGCTTATGGATCAAAAATCAGTAAAAACCAAATGAAATCGATTATATTCCAATTAAAAAAAATATTAAAAGAATTCAAAAAAAAATCGTTCTGACTATTCAAGACTCTGAGGGAAATTTATTACATGAATGAGGGTTAAAACAACAATATATTTAAGATTGTCCGAAAGAATGATGAATCAAGGGGGGGGGTAAAAATCGTTCTTACCTTACCTGAAATTTTCAAGAAAACAACTTTTGAATGTATAAATTACAAGAGTGTATGCCAGTACTAGACCCTTTCAAAATCTTCATCCTGACACTGTTTTTTATCAATGAATCTGGCCTTAATTTTCGAAATAAAAATACTAGTTAAATTTTTTTTTTTTTCTATCTAAATGGAGTCAGTTTGTGTGAATCTACTCAAATTCAATAATAAAGAAATTTTAAACATTTGTTGACGAAAATAATGAATTTTGGTTGTTTTAAGGCGAAAGATGTTGCAGAGGTGTTTAGAATATAAAAGATACGAAGAAAAAGGACAATATTAAAGAACATGTCAAAGAAAAAATATAAAAAAAGCTTCGAAAACATACATTCTGAAGGTAGGGGGTGATTCACCCCCGCCTTCAAACTTTCAAAAAAAAACACCGTTTTTTATCAATGAATCTTGGGCTTTATTCTCAAAATAAAAATTACTAGTTAAATTTCTTTTCTATCTAAAATGGATGTCAGTTGTAGACCTACTCAATAATCAAACTTATATTCAATAATAAAGACATTGTAACGATTGTAGACGAAAACAATGTAATCTGGTTTAAGGCTAAAGATGTTTGTGAAATATTAGGTTATGAAAAAACAAAAAACGCTAATTAAATTAAATGTTGAAGATGATGACAAAATTCAATATTTTTACTTAAAAAACAAGGGGCTATTCGAATGGCCCCTTAACAATCTTCATCCTGACACTGTTTTTATCAATGAATCTGGACTTTATTCTTTATTTTGAGATCACATAAAAAAGAGGCAAAAATCTTCAAAAATTGGGTTACAAAAGAAGTTTTACCGAGTATTAGAAAATATGGCGAGTACAAACTTGAAAACGAAATATAAGCAGTTTAAAAGATGAAATAAAACAGTTACAAATTAAAGATGAAATGAAATCATTGAAAATAGAGAATCAAGAATTGCGAATGGAATTAATGAAGAGAAGATATGGTAATGTAAAGATTTTGATAAGAAAAAACACCATGTTTTTTGTGTTAATTAAAGAAGAATCACATGTGGGAATGGCCTTATTACGTTATCAGAGCCTCAGAAACGAGAAATACCAAACCGATTAAAACATCTAAAAATAAATTATCCTGAATTAGAGATTTTGTTCATTGATGACGAACCAAATTCTATCAATCTGTATAACCAAATGAAAGAATCTTTGAATATTTTATAACAACGGAAATCATTTTACTACAAATATGGCAGAATCTCGAACTGATTTATAGAATATCTAAATTACACGATGAAAATGTTTCTAAATTTTACTAAAAACTCTCGATTTTATATTTTGTTTGTAAATGTTTAGCATAACTAGGTAACCATTGTAAAATCTTTTTTTTGTATTATATATTTTGTATATATTTTGTTTGTAAATGTTTAGCATAACTAGGTAACCATTGTAAAATCTTTTTTTTCATATTCACAAGGCATTTCGTTTTTATAACTTTCGCTGAAAATTTTTTTTAGCACAATCTTTGCAAAAAGCATCTTTTCTATCTTTACTATACTGCCAGTTATTCAATTCAGAAATATTTTTTTAATTTCTTTACAAAAGTAACACTTTTTCTCTTCTAAAGTTAATTTGTTCATTTTAAACGTATAATTCCTTACAATAACAGTCTTTTCTATTCTCTTCTTGACACTTTGTACATTTCTTTTGAGACTCCATTTAAATAGAAAAAATTATTACACGATGAAAATGTTAAACTCTTAACTTATGATATTTGGTTTGTAAATGTTTTTGATAATTATTTAACCATTTTATAGTTCTTCCACATTCACATTGAGTATCTTCATAATATAATCTATGGTGATTCTTCTTTACACAATCTTTACAATATGAGTCTTTCTTATCTCTACTATAGTGATCACTATTAAACTCTGAAATTTTTTTAGTTTCTTTACATTTAAGGACATTCTTTATCTTCCAAAGTTAATTTTTTCTATTTTATCATATAATTCTTTATGATATTCCCTTTCACAATCTTTGCAATTATAATGCATTCCATCTTTCCTATTTTTATCTTTATAAAATTTCATTTAAATCTTTAAATTCTTTGCACTTTGTACATTTCTTTTGATGCGCCATTTATATATAGAAAATTTATATTACAGTTTTGACTTCTTCAATTCATATTCATAAAACTTTCCGGTTATTTCTTCATTATTTAAATCTTTTATACTATAAGTTACAGGATCTGTGTTATTAATTTGATAAATCACAAAGATTTCTCTTGACCAATTGTTCTTATATTTGTTCGAAAATGTTTGTTTTTTACTAACAATTCTTACATGATCATTGACTTTAAATTTAGTTTTCGTGTGAATTTCAGGTGGAACATACTTGAAAACGGTCTCTAATAACTCCTTTTCTGCATCCTTATCTACGTCTTTCGGTTTCATTTTTAATGTGCTGTGAAACTGTATCGTTATAAATTGTTTACGATTTTTTGAAGAATATCGATCCATTTAAAGTTTTTATTAATCTCAAAAAATTACTTTCATTCTCTCATTTTGAGTTCTGTTATATCTCTCTACAATACTTGATTTCTCTTCGTTTTCAGTATGATAAATCTTAATGTTGTATTTCCTCAAAACATCGTTAAATTCTTTATTTTTAAACTCTAAACCCCTTATCTGTATGAAGTAGGTTAGGAGGTTTTGTGATTGATCCTTATGGCATCTTTTACTATATCTTCGAAAGCTTTTGAAATATCCTTGCCGTTTTTTTTTTTGATAGCTCTTGACCAAGCATATTTTGAGAAAGTATCAATAACATTTAACATATACTTAAATCCATCATTTTGATCTGAATAGTTAGACATTATAACTAAAATCTGCTGCCCATAAATCGTCAATTCCTAATGTTATAATTTTTTTCCTCTTTTTAAAACTTTTTTCGTACTGGTGCATGAATTTCTCGAGCTTCAATCTCTATCTTATCTTTAGTCTTCAATTCTTGCTTAACAGGTTTTGGATTTGAATTCTTTATAAACTTACTCCTTGTTTGTCTTACATTTTGAACATTTTGCAGCAATTCTATACAATCCATTTTGAGTTTGAACGATTTTTGAATCTATATTTTTCGTTTTTCTTTTTTACACTTGTGACAGTGAATTAAATCATCTTCCATTTACATATCAAAGTTTCCAAGTTTATTTAATTCGTCTAATATATCAGATTTTGCTTCATAGCCATACGGTACTGTATCGATCTTATTTTCTAGGACAATTCTCTTATCATCTTTAGCGTTCAGTGCCAGCTTGTTTATGGTAACAGTGTACAACTCATGTTTATAAACTTTTGATGACTGTCATCTCCCTAAATTCTTCTTTATCTTCGAACAAACATTTCTTCAAGTTTTCGATATTTATTGTTTTATTTACAACGCTTCTCTTAATCCCTTTACACCTAACTGGGTTTTTATCTAGATATTTGTACGAGTTACATCTTAGACCTTAAACCACAAAATTCTTCTAAAACTTCGCTATTTAACTCATCTTTGAATTTCCCTATTACCTTCTTATTTTTAGTAGTGAAACATTCATGATCTTTTGGATAATCACTTGTATCAAAAGTCATCTATATTTTCTTTAATAATTTTAAAAGGATCTCGTTTCAATTCTAGAAAATAACTGTCTGTATCCATGTAACACAGATTCAAATCTGGATCAAACTTCTTTAATTTGTTGTAATAAAAACTCGTACATTAGCAATTTTGAGAGGTCGAGAACTGAAAATCCTATGTAAATCGGTTTTGTTAAATTTAACCTTTTGTTTGTACATGTGACTCGCTATACAGTTGTCGTCAAAGATGTTAAAGCATTTGAAAATTTGTTTTTCTTAGCTTGTTTTCATTGAAAATTCTTCATTTTCCAAGCTTAATATCACATCTGTTTCTCACATTTTCCATAGATTTTCCAAAAACTGAGTTGTTCATCAGCTTATAAAAGTCCTTTTCAAAAGTCGCTTGTAGCTTTGGTTCTCATGTTTGTGTTTAAAATCAATGTATTCTTTCATAAAAGGCTTCTGATCGAATGCAATAAACTCTATTCACATGTTTCAAAATCCATACCTTGTTCCAAATAGAACTTCAAATTTCTCGAATGAACAACGTATTCAGGTTTTATCCAGTAGAGTTGTGCAAAGTTTGTTTTTATAATGTTCTGGAGCAAGAGGTAAATCCTTGTGATGTTCGTGTAAATTTGTTGGATATCCAAGATCGACTTCGAGAATATAGCCATAATCTTCGTCGCCAGTGAGTTCTAAAATTGTTTCTTGCCACTCTTCTTTTGTATACGTTTTAGGATCCATCCACTTGATATGACTAAACGGCAGTTTTTGCATAAGACCACAACCATAAAGATTATTGGCATCGACGTAACAACAGATAGCTTTCTGGTTTTGTCTTATCAAAATCTTTTAAATATTTGTTATTTGCTTTCACATATCGTTTAATACACTGAGAAATGCCTCCGCGAATGCCTTTTTCAATCATCAAATACATATTATAATCGTAATTAATTGTAAGCTCAATTTTCGTTAATTTTAACATTGCCGTTCCCATGCGAGACTGGGAGCTGTTAAGATAATGTGCCGGATCAAGTTTATAGCAATTTAAGCAAATGTTTCTGAAAATTTTCGAATATATCAGCAAGCAATAAAACATCTTGGATTATTGTACAAATCAGAGTAATTTCCTAGATTTTTCTCTTTTAATTTGTTCCAAACGCTCAAGTAGTGTTGATAATCTTTCTCAGATATGCTCTCAGTCTGTCAAAAGTGAATAGAAATCTTGAATTTTCAATTCTTCTGTGTAATCAAGTTTTTTCAATACTATCGATAAATTCGTCAGGAAATATGCCTTTTCCAGATAGAATTTTAAAGATTTCTTCTTCGTCATTTGGCTGTCTTTCTATAATTTCATTCAGTCCATCCTGTATAAAATGATTTGTATGTTTGAAGTCTTCTTTCTTGAGGTTTTTAGCTAACTTTTCAATATAGACGAGGCCATGAATCTGAAACGTGTCTACAAACGAAAACTTGATGAATTTTTTTGGCTTATCACCTTCGAATTCATAGCCATATCCAGAATTTACAGAATAATTTATATATTTTTCATCGGTGTTTGCAATCAAATCAACATTTCCATATTGTTTTAGCCAATTCTTTTATGTACAAATGAGTATCGTAATTTGACATATTGTGGCAGAAAACGGGAATATTCTGAGGGAAATTTCAAATTTAGATTGCAACATGCATGAGCTGCGCCTCGAAACTTGCCGGTTAAATGACAATGATCTCTCACTTTATTATAACTCTTATCTTTCTCAACTATCAGGAGTAAAACCATACTGAATTGACCCAAACATCATAAGCAGACCATTCACAGATATGACAAACGTTTGAATTTTTGATACGAAATTTCTTCTTCTTCTGTCAATTTCATAGGTTTCATGTTCTTAGAATTATATTTTTTCGCTATGTATTTCGATAATTTATTGAGTTCTTCAAACAATTTTGTCGGGACGTTTTTTCAAATCTTCTTCATTTTTTGGCACGATAACATATCGGTTTGTACATGCGATTGGTCACATTCGACACTAAATATAGAGTAAAACCATAAGGAATGTGCCTCTGAATCTTGGTTGTAGTCGATCTTTGTGGATTGTTCTTGCATGTCGGAATTTTTTCTAATATGCTCTCAAAGTCCATATAAATTACGTACGGATGGTTAAATTTCTTTTGATAAATTAGTAAATTTAGTTTGTTTGACCTGGAAATGGCATAATTGGCTTACAAACTTTCATGATTTTTACAAATTTCTAAGTGATCTGTTAAATCTCCAGATTTGTAAAAATGGCTTAAACATCTTTCTACACAAAAATTTTCTTTCTTTATGTTTAGACAACTGCGAAGAAACAAGCTTATTTAAATCGGTTATCAAAACATAATGAGATTTATCATCTTGTTTAACATACAATAAATCAATGTTTTGTTTCAGCGTCATATTTTTCAGAAAATTTGTAACGGAACAATGTTAATATTTTCATCAAAACTGTAAGACATTGATAGGACATTGTTGGATACTTATACTTGGAATTGTAGCTTCGTTTTTCAAATATTTGTATATCTTTCAGAGACATTGGATACTCAAAAACCTGAAAATATTTTCGTCATTCACAAATTTTTCGTATTGCTTTACACGTTCACAGTCTCTTTCTGGTTTTTCAATAGCACATCTTATTGAGTAAAATAAAGCAAAAAATCATCTCTATTTTTTATATTTATACAAGCTTTTTTATCTTTGATATTCTTTGGTAAATCGATGTATGATCCTGCATTCATCATTTCGTGTTTGTTAAGGCTCAAAACTAGTTGTTTACAACTTTTTAAATGTCCATCCGGAACCTTTATTTGGATTATTCGTTTGTTCTCGATGTGTTAATTTATTTAAAATTGCTTAGTAATAAAGTCGTTTACGTCAAAGATTTCGTCTGCTTTGATAGTAAAATACATTAGACATGTTTGCGGTTCACCATTCACTAAAAGTTCGTTCGTATTCACATTCCAAAGAGAGATAGCCCTTCATATTTTTAACATTTTCTTGAAATTTCTCGATTAAACTTTTAATTTCTGACCGCATAATTGAAAGATATTTGTAAATTGACATGGAATTGTCGTTTCAAGTTTGTTAAAATGTATTGCTTTGAAAAGACCGTGTATTGAGGATAAAACTTCTACATCAATGATATTTTCGGATTTTACTTTAAGAGTTTTATCAATTTCTTCGATCATTTCAGACTTGGTTTTATCGTTTAGTACCGATAGCCAACTTTTCAGCTATTGAATGAAGTTTTTCATCATTAAATAGGTCGAGATTTTTCTTTCAACTTTGAAATTTCTCTTTATAATTCACGTAATTTCTCAATATTAAACATGTTTTCGTGATCGGCAATTTTATTTTCTCTAGCCCATTGTCTTAAATAATTTAGTTCATTATCGTAAATTTGCTTGTTTTTTTCGTGACTTTTAGAATTATAATGGCGATCATAGTTTTTTCTTAAAAATTTCTTTTTTGCAGAACGGACATGATATTTTTTCGCGCTCCATTTAGATAGAAAAATTTATTTAACTAAATGGTGCTTGTAAACCAACGATTTGCGCCTCTCACGGCGTGATATAACTACGGATATGACGCAGGCGAAGCGATTATCGTGGATGGTCGGTCTGTAGTAGCACACCTCGACTGTCATTGATACACACAGCGCAATCTTTCGGAACTAAAATGTTGGTAATGCAGATTTGCTTTTAAGAATAAAAATTGTGTTCCCGTTTACTATTATAACATTTTCTTTTTCAAAATGTTAGATAATTTTACCTATTTTAAATATGCGTACATTTTGTTACTTGTAATTTTCAAATTATATTTTAAATTAATTTCTTAAATTTTTACTTCTCGATGGGCTGTTGTATTGTGTTGCTGAGTAATATATGTCCGCGAATTCGGTTTGGTCGGTTAGGAAGTTTACTTCTGAACTGTTTTCAATGCGAGTGGCCATAGCGGAGAAACACCAAGTTCAGAAGTATTCAGATCGTATTCCGGAACCATTTCTCTATCCGTATCTCGCTCTTCTCTCTCTCTCTAGCCTGAATATAAATCCTAGCCTATAAACGGCAGAAGTGATCGTGTCATAGGCATAAAAAGAGAGGGAGAGAGAAAGAGACAGAGGGAGGAGAAAAAGGTCGACCGAGAGAAGAAATGGTTTTGCACTTTTTGAACTTTGAATTTTTTCTATTTAAATGGAGTTCTTGAAGGAGTTAAATGATATTGGAGAATGTAAGTTTAAAGAGTATAAGAAGTTTAAATGAATTGGAAGAAAGGAAGAAAACATAGAATCTTGAATTTGGAGAAAATGAATGAAAGATAAATTCGGGTTTACAATAATTGCCGAGTTGGAAGATTGTAAAGTACACTTGCCGAACAGATTTTTGACTGTTTTGGATGAGAAAAAGATTAAAGAATTAAACAAAAATGAAAAGAATTACACTTGATTGTTACTGGGAAAGAAGACTATTAAAGATAAAGAAAATTACAACAATTAACTTTGTAGAATAAAGTCTTAACTCTAAAAACTTGCAGTCCCTCCCCACGTCATAGTACTGTTTTGATAACCATAGTTGGTGTCTTTCTTCATAGGAATCACATAGAATATTATCTACAGTAATACCTTTTGTTTCACACAAAATGTGGCTATATTCTATAAGAAAAATTCTATAATGCTCTTTAATGAATTTGTGTTGATAATCTTGATACTCACAAAAAATTCCTAAGAAATTCATCAATTAAGTCTTGATTATCTTGAAAGAACGTATAATATGGGAAAAATGTCATAAAAAAACGATGAAAACTCTCTGTTTGTTTATTTTTTACTTTCTTTTCAATATCTTTCGTAATTATATTAAATATGTAATCCCTTACTTTTTTAGTTTTTTGCCGATAGTAAAACACTCCATTAGACGTTTTTTCTGCAAAAGACTTTACAAGTTCTTTGAATTCTGTATCATTTAAGGAAAGTATCAACTGTTCTTTAAAATGTTTTGGTAATTCGTTGAACTCGTTAAAATTGTCTTTCTTTGTAAGTTTTTGAAATGCTAGAAAAATTGTAGAGACTTTGGTGAGTTCATGTTGTTTTATTTTAGTAGAAAAGTTTTTTATTAAAGTACAGTATGTTTTTAGTAAAAAATGTTTTAAATTGATTAAATTTTATTAAGATTAAATCCTTTATTTTACCCTATTTGGAACAAACATTTTTACAAAAGCACAGCTTAAGAAAGTAAAGCAAACAGCTGTAGATTTGGTTAATTTTTTCATTCCACAGAGTAGATAGTAATGTACCGATCGCTTTTGGAGACGAACGACTGTAGCTTCGGTTAATTTTTCATTGAGATTTGCTGCTGTGTTATTTCTCAGCTTCCTTTATGGTACATTTGAACAGTATTTTACATTGCTTTTCGGTTGGCTCCGAAAGTGCGCCAGGAACCCCATATTACTATCTACTTATATATATATATATATATATATATATATATATATATATATATATATATATATATATATATATATATATAGTATATATATATATATATATATATATATAGTATTGTGTATATATACAAATTATAGACAATACAAACTTTTTATATACAATTATAAGGTGTTAACTTGTCTTTACGATATAATTAATAGTTAAGCTTTAATTTTTTTATTTAATTAGTATTTTAGTTCAACATAACTTGGTTTATTCAAATCAGAGCTTCAAAAGGTAAATATGTAGCCAACATTTAAATTAGCCATCGGAAGGTTATGATTTGGACACTTACATTCAGACAATATTTTATACTCAAACACATTTACCTTCAACATTCTAAA
This sequence comes from Homalodisca vitripennis, assembly GCF_021130785.1. Classification (NCBI taxonomy): domain Eukaryota; kingdom Metazoa; phylum Arthropoda; class Insecta; order Hemiptera; family Cicadellidae; genus Homalodisca; species Homalodisca vitripennis. The sequence goes on along the minus strand of NW_025779098.1, from coordinate 17,753 downwards.
TTTCCCGCAGAAGTGCCGGTCATCTATCTAAACTGCTATTCTAAAATTCTCTTACAAAGAATTACTACCAGATCTGAAGATTTATTTTAAGCTAACAATATTCTGTACAGTTGATAAACATCGTTAAATGATTTCCTTTTTATGTAACTTACCAAACACGAATAAGGTGTGATGGTTACTGGTCAGTTTTAAAAATATGTTCATTCATTTTTAAATATATCTAAAATTTTAAGTATAATAAATGTTTGACACAAAAATATTTACTACACGTTCTGAACCTTTTTTGTAATCCAACTATTACACAGTTGGTCAGGATTCATTTACTATTCCGAACGCATCTAAGTTAATAATGATTACTGGAAAATATTATAATATGTTCGTACATTTTAAAATATAAATATGCTATCATTTGCACCTCTTAAATAAGATATTGGAAATTTAAAAAAAATGCCCTTGTCTTAACTCGAGGTACTGAGGTAAATTACACATTATTTTATTGCAATCCCATAATGCTTCATTACCTCTTGAACTAGGATAATTCTTTATAATCACGGTAGAAGTCGAGTTGATATATAACATAAATATTGGAGATTTATCAATTGTGATTTAAAGAAATTAATCTAAAATCAATAATGATATTAAAATTTTATGTAACATTATGACTCAACATCATGTAAATATTTGATATTCCATAAGTGTTTTATACGCGATCGAGAATGTCTAATTTGATGTGATTATTATATAATATCCAAACTTACAATTACACCATACTAATTTGAAATTACATGGTTTAGAATATTTAATTAAATTTAATTCTTAAAATATACAATATATATAATTAGTTAAAGAAGTGATAGTGCAATTATTCACAAAAGTTTAGGTTACAATGGTCTTATATATAATATATATGACACTGGATATTTTTTATGGGTATCGTGAATCAGATAGATTTATGTATTGTTACTTTCATTATATTTAGAAGTGCATGTTGCATTGCAAATGGATAACGCTATTAATAGTTGAGCAAGGAATATTACCTATAAGCAAAGTTTTGCGGAATTTTCACTTTAGTGGTGAAACGGATAAACACACCTGGGGGTACATAATAATGTGGTAGAATTATCTCGTTTTAATTACACATAAAAACCTGTATGTACAAGGACATTTATAAATTAACGCTTACATTATTCCGTATTCATTACAATAGACACCTAGGATATAATATACCTAAGGATAGTACATATCTTTATGACAGAGATTTAAAGTATAAATTTATGGTGTGCATATAGATAGCTGATACCAGTTGAAAATAACGGGTTAGCCAGTGAAACGGGAAGATTGGAGATGGCCTACCACAGTTGGAACGTGAGTGGTGGGGGTAATATAGTGACCGGCTCTTTTCTACCTGCTTGTCCTGCCGTTTAGTTGAGATGGGATTTTTGGACGGGTGTGAACATCGCGGATACGCGGTTTAAAGCGTATTTATAAGAAATGGTGAGAGTTTGGTGAAAACGCGACGTGCTTTTCGACGCCATTTCAACATACCGATCTGTATATTTAATAATTAGACAGTTTGTTGTATGTTTGACAAGCTAAGAATTAATATTATTAGAAATAATTTAGTTTCAGATTTAACTCTAATATTTCAACATGCACGTAAAATTAACGTATCCATTGATCATAAAACGTTGCCTTTATGTATTTCAAAAATAAAGATAAAACATGGTATGTCCTTGGAAACAAACGTTGGAAAACATTTCAATGTCTTTAGAAACTTGAATGATATATAATGAATCGGGTGTTTAATATTATAATTAATAGTGTGTAATGTATTCCAACACACGTATATAAGTACCTAACTAACTACAACTAAGTGAGCCAGGCCACACCACGTATTGTGTAACTTTTATTTTAAAAATAACCTTCTATTTTTGTTCATTCCCTTAGGTTTCATAAAACCGATTAGATAATAAAAATGAAGTAGGGAGGGAACTGCAACGCGAGGGTACGCTGATATCAGATCTTGTCTTTGGACTTTTAAGTTATGAACTTTTTAACTATAGTGGCTCATCTGTTTACTGTACGAATAAGCTACAAGTGTTACACTTTCTTACTTTTATATGCTCAAATGATTGTAAATAGATTGTTTACTAGTTTATCTTAGCTACTTTTTTCGTTGTTATCATGGCTACCAATAACACCAATGTAACAAATATTTGCTAGCGGCTAAATCCCATGGAGTGTCATGCATCATCAACAAACTCAGTGTTGGCAATATGTAAATGAAGCTCCTAGCAGAATCCCTAGTCTAAAGGTCATTTCGTTTACAGATTATACAAAAAATTAAATTTATATAGCTCCACGACTAATAGGCTTACTTAACACCGCTGACCCAATACTATTTTCAAATATACAATATACGCAATTGGATAACGAACCAAAGTGAAAAATAGTGATGAATTTGAGACAAGGATATTGGTAATGACTGTTGTCTGTGGATTACCGCTATTTTATTATTTCATTTGATGTTATTAGATAGATGAAACCCACTGTTTAGGTAAGGAGGAATCACTTTGGTCTGCTTTATTCCTACGTACTGGTCACATACAGTGTGTACAGTTTTCATTCCCGGAAAATTGTTATAAATTAAGCTCTTTTTACGATAGTGTGCTTGCACGTAATTAGTATTAATGGGTTTATATATCGTAAGAGTGACTAAAATAAGTAACATTTTTAAATTACCAGAATTTTTAAACATCAGAAGATATCTTTTTTATCATACCTACGTTAGCTCTCTAATGTTACTGAAAAATCAAATTAGCTCAACTTACCTTTACCTATACTTACCTTACTGATACCAGTTCTTTCATGACAGTTTTGTAATTTAAAAGCTACTAAATAAAATTAGTAATATTGAAGTTTTATGATAGATTTATATACCCTTTAAAACATAAAAATACCCTTAAAAACTCCAAAAAATATTAACTCAACTGTTAAGTAAATTGAAATTTAACGTACTTTTTTCACATAATATTAATATTATTTCAAATAAATTCATTATATTAAGGTTATAAATCCACAATCATTGTGGCAGTTTTCCAGAATAACTGCTGTTGAACAATTGCATTGAGCCTATGAAAGGCAATAATAATAAATGTATGTAGGGGTATTTTACAAAAACATTTGCCATCTAATCACAGTTAGCATCAATTTTAAACTCGATATAATAATATTCAAAAAGTGTGTAATATGACTTAAAAGTGTTTTGTAATAATATGTTATTAATACTATCAATTATAGTCTATAAGTATGACTACCAACATCATAGGTGCTTATAAACCTCTCCTATACTCCAGGGTACCTACCCTTTGAATTTAATGGTTACACAATGAAAGATTATTATAAAATACTTAAAAAGGAGTTATGTTTTTGTGTATGGATATTACCTTCCACTTCAGAATTACTTTAAAAAGTTGAATATGTCGAACTGATCCTCTTTTATGTAAATTAATTAAGTATTGGAATTTGGTAAACTACTATCAATGTCATGACATTTTTCAGAAAATCAGGCACGTTATTGATCTCTATTCAAAGTGTGGGTTTATGTTTTTCTACTTCAGTATTTAAGCCTTAATTACTTCCAAAGTTTCTACAGAAGAAATATAATTCTGAGCTGAGGTTATAAGGTCAGTTTTTAGTGTATACCTTAGACATGAATATGATATCCATCAAACAATATTTTGTTGGTTGTAGACGTGATTTAGATCTCAAATTTTATTCGGAATTTAAGTATCAAAAGGATTGTTACCGAATAAACGCCACAGAATATTTAACATATCTTATTTTTGTAACCTATTAAACTAAGAATTATGTCTGCTACTATACTACAGTTTTATTAACCTTACCATAAATTTAGCTTTTTTTAAATAAAACTAAAATATTATGAGCTTCCAAAAAAATAAGATAATATTTTTATTACTAGTGCTATATAATGATAGTGACTCCATAAATTAACGTATTTTCATCAGAAAGGTTTTTTATTATACATAAATAGTAACTATCCAAACTAAGAAGTTTATATACAAATATACAACATTTTGTTATTAACATAGTTATGTTATAACATCTAACATATTTAAAGGAATTGGAAGCTTTGGCTCTATCTCAATAAATTTTTTTAAGTATAAAACTTGGCACAATCATGTAAAACTCGAACACGGTTATATTTGTTAATATTAACATTGATATTGCCAACACATGTCTTGTTAAAAAAGGTAACAAACCACTTCCTCCGTAAACTGGACATAGTAATTATTGTTTTTTGACATATTATTATTGGTTAGTCAAATTTCATTATTTTATTTTAGACATATAAGGTAATAATACGTGGCCATTGTTCATTGTACAACCTAGAACAAGATCCACAATTTGAATGCCTAAATACGTTTGAAATTTTTCTACTCTGTGCTACTAACAAACAGAAGTATAATCCGTTAATAAACCAACATTGAGGGTACATATTGTAGAATAATATGGCACTATTTACTTCGTTTTCATTTTAATAACAATCTTAAGACATTAACCTTAATACATTGGTTATATTAGAAATATTTAGGAATATAATTTAACCAAAGTGTATATTTTGGATTTCTGTATTTAAAAAAAAAATTAATATACATTAAAAAATTTAATTCAGTGTTCAGCTATTAAAATCATGAATATTTAACTTTGAAGTAAAACTTATTCAATTATTACTCTCATTAAAAATATCTTAAAACGTTTATAAAAAGTTAACGTATATTCTAGGCTCATTTGAAACTAAATGGTCATTTGCCTACAAATGATTACTTATAATGTAATTAAGACTGCATATCATAGGTTATAAGACCGGCGACGGTCGGGTATAATTGCAAATTACTTCTAAAATTGGACGCAATATCCTGATTCAGGGAGGTTCATACCATTTGTCCGACTTTAAACCAATTGATACTGAGATTAAATTTATATTATTGAGATGTCTTAACCAAAAAGGCAATTCGCTAATTAAGTTTAAATAATGATATAAGTTATGTAGCAATGATTTGAGTTAGAGGCGGATTTATTAATATTTGGGTCCCATTATATAGTATGAATTTTTTTTAATCCAGAAAAATAAATATGTTTCCTCAATTGCGGAAGCAACATAATACGTATCAATAAGACAATATGATATATTTGTCAACAATTCAAATACCAAACGAAGGTACCCATTCAAATTTACAATGTACTTAAATGCCAAAATGTATTAAATTTTATACACCGATTTCTCATATTTCTATGTTTGTAGTGGAACAATTTAAGGTTTTGGAGGTGTGTCAATTTTTAGACTATACGTGAGGGGAGGATACTTAGTTCGGGACAATGTGTACAATAAAAGACGTACTGTATAAAAATGATTTTTTACGGAAAGAGTATGTGCCTAGAATGATAATTCTTTACAAGAGATTTATACATATTATACAGGGTGTCTCCCTAAGTCAACGTTAATATTCAAAGGGGCGATAGACCATAAAAAATGACAAAAAATACCCTTGTCATAGTCACTTATTTTGTTAGATATTAAAAACTTTTTAATAAATCACCAAAAAAGCAACACCGATAGACTACGTAAATTAATAACTTTTAGAAATAAACTCCACATTATCTATAACCTTTCAATTATCTAAATATTGGTGTTCTGAAGTCAATTATATATTCAATGTAGTAATAGGACGGGTCCTAAATAAAAAAATTTGATCCAAATAAAAAAAACATGACCCTAGTAAAAGTTGCTTAGTATTCAAGATGTTTTACACTTTTGTGGAAACCCCAACCCTGTAATAGACTAAAAGTAGTTTTTTCTATTTTAAGGGACTTAAGACAATTAATATTAATATTCAAAAAATAACGTTTTAAAGAAAAATTCATTCCCAAACTGACATTTTAGTTAAAAAATATTTATATTTTAGGTATTTCAGGTAGCTATGTCGATTCTATTTTACAAAATAAGATTTGTTTTAAATGTTATTACTAAAGTAGCATATTTTATTAATATCATTAACGAAAAGTATTCGTATATATATTTCTTTCACCTATTTGTTGCTTTAAAACAGCAGTTCCATTAAAAGAGCTGTGTTATTTTAACAGTTTTTGTTTATTATTGATCAGAAATGTAATGAAGTATTAAGTCCCAGACAACATTCTGAGGGATTACAGTCAGATCCTGTCCGTTATGTTTAAGTATCCTTTCGTGTGAATACTTTATTCTGTGGTGAGATTGTTCATCGCAATCTGTGTGTCCAAACTTGTCCTTCCCGACTAACATTTATTAGGTTGATAAAGTTGTTAGCTATTTCTTGTTGGTGCTGTGCGTGAATATGCAAACATATATTCTATTTATAGTGAATGCCATGTCAATGGCAATTCGGCCAATATCTTATATCGCCTGCCTGCTATTATGTGGATATCTAATTAAATTTCCATTAATTTGCTGGTATATTCAAATTGTAAGTCTGAAACTTGACACATCATAGGGTTGGTGTATTCCTCCATTATCTAAAATTTTACATGACGAGATAATATTAAATGTATTGGGATACCGTAATAAAGACTGATTGTCTCTTTGCAACCAAGTGTATTGAAAGATAAGTAAACTGATATTAATTTTACGACTTCATTATGTAGAGTAGAGTGCTTGAAGTGCATTTGAAGATACATTATTAAATGGCATTCATGGAATACTATTTAGTTGTTAATGTAATAAAGCTATTTTGGAACAATTGCATTTAATACAATTAAGGTAAAAAGATTGTAAAGTTTTAAAAATGTACACTCTAATGTCTTAAAGCAGTTACGTGTTGAATAAATAATACGTAAATTTTAACATCTATTTTACCTGTTACTGTCACTGTAGCCATTTTGCAACAGAAAATACAGATTTGTTGAACTTACTTGAATAAGCCGCTACCTTTGTTATCCCACCGCAGTCTCTGAAACAATGTGTTGGTGTCCCTCCACCCTTACCGCTAAGGTTGGTAGCTACTCCAACCTCCAAACTTGTAATGTGGCCTTAAGAAAACATTTAAATTTAAATTCTAAATACATTTTAAAACATATATGAAGTATAAAACCCCACAGCACAAAAAAATAAGTATGAAAAATACGTCAACTTCTCCATCTGATCGTAATGCAAATAAAATTGTTAAGAAAAATATTTAATCAAATTTGGGCCATGGTATTATTAACTATATATTCGATTAATGACTCAAACACATAGAGCTGTTAAAATGTATATCTTTAATACATTGGTATTCCATAAAACCATTCTAATTAATAATCAATCAATGTTTCAACGCTTTAATAATATATGACACTCCCCAGAATTGATCAAAATCCTTCTATATATATTAAATACATACTCAAATATGTTAGTTTTGAATTGCAATCTATTGAGTGATCTATGGTTACATTTTACTATGTGTCTTTAATAGTTTCAATTAATGGCTAAACTTGTGATTGCTTTGTACCACAAATCCAAATAAAACATAAGTACAGTGCAAACAAATGTAGTTGACTCGTGTTAACAAGGTAGTATTCTATTTATGATAACGTTATTTCCTGGTTTTAAATTCCACGTACGCACGCAATTATGAATATATTGGTGAGAGCTTATGTTTCTTCTGTTGCCGCCAAATCGCGCACATGGGTACCATCTGGGATCACATGGCCCATCTCGACCAATCAGAGCTCTCACATGAGTTTCAAAAGCTCATTCTAACAAAAATCTGATTAAAAAGGAGAGTTTCTTAAAGTGGGGATCTCTATTCTCAGTTGATACTTTTAATGAATGGTGTATTAAACTAGCAATGACAACTCTAACGTAACAGTATATACCCGCTGTGCACAATCGAATGCAAGTTATTCCTGCGGTTATATACACGAATGATTGTATACTGTATATAAATAAAAGATGCTTTTCTATCTCGGCCGTGCTTTGGCATGTTTTAGCGGGTTTGCTTACATCAACGTCTTTATTGTCCTTATGGATTACACTTTCTTGTTAGGACCCTATACGCCAATTAATTAAGTAACCCAAATGTTTCGAACCTCGTTTTTTTTTTATAAAATATGCTATTTCCTCTAGAATTTCGAATGATTTGAAGTTAAAGTAGAGAAATAAACCCCAAGGTAAATAAAAAGTATCTTAATTTTAACTTTATTTTTAAAAATTTATCATGCAATTTATTTTAGCCAAAAACTTATTTCTAAAAAAATAGTCAGCTCAAAATTGCTGTGTAGATTAATGTTTTAGTGTCGGTTTCATTAGTAAAATTTAAACTATTTTTATTCACTAACGTATGAAATATCAAACTACAGTCTCAATAAAATATGCTAGTAAAAATACAAATAATAAGCACATTAGTATTATACTTTATATGTAGCGTTCTATACAAACGTTCGATATGACGTCTAATACAATAAAAACACGAACAATGGATATTTAGAATTCAATAATATCATTGTAATTATTGTTACTCCAGTTATTGTTAGGGTCACAGTTCAGTTTGCATGAATTAAAGAAGGTCACTTGTTCCGCGATTTAATAAATGGCAAATAATTGGACTACTGTTCTGAGAGACATTACTGAATACTGTTATGTAAATCAACTCCATCCATACTGTGTACTGTGTTCATCGTTATACATTGTTACCTTCTCGATTAATCTATTCAATTCTTTGCAGTTTTGTAGTATAACCTTTAACTATATCATTGATTTTAAAGTAATCCAATAAATATTTTAATTATAATAAATAACTATTTGTGTTCTCATAATAATTACATAATAAAAAAGTACCACTGAAAATTTTGTAAATATCACAGGATGAAAGTTATGAAAATATTTTTAAGGAATAAATTGGTTTTATAAAAATTAGGTAACGTTAATTTTCACACCGAATATGTATTTAAATAAAACGCTACAGACCGTGAAAAATTTGCAATGCTGTACCATATCGTGTTTGGTAAACTTCCCAATATAGTAATAATATAAAATATTCATTGCTGTAGAGTGATAACATTCTAAATCAATTTAAATTTTCCTTTGATTTCTTCTAAGTAAGGTACAGATTTGACATTGTAACCAATAGTCTAAGCTTAATGTATTCCATGATAATTGTTACTTTTACTTACTACTATTGTCTGAGAACAAGAATTCAAACATAGTTATTCCTAAAGTACGTTAAAATTATTTTTTAACACAAAAATATATCACAAAAGTAGATAAAATTACAATGGATGGAACCTCAGAGATAATAGCTGAGTTGAGGTGATTCATTAATTAAACACTAATTAATTAAAGACAGATTGGACTAGCAGCTCCTCTTTCAAAGTAAAATATAAACAATTAGAATAATAAATAAACAATGCCAATATTTAAAACGAAGCACACAGAATGTAGTTGTACTTCATCACGAAATGCAATACTTTACATTACCACAATAAATAAAAAATAAATTAAATTAATACAATTCACTTATATATACATACAAACATAAACTTATATATATATATATATAAAAAATATATATATATATATATAATATATATATATATATATATATATATAATATATATATATATATATATATATATATATATATATATATATGTACACACACACATGTATATACATACATTTATATAAACAGGTATACATATATACATATAAACCTACAAATACACACACACACATTAACAAAGTATCTAATTTATGAGGCGCTCTGCATCAACAATAATTATTGTAAAACGCCAGCATTTCATCTTTAGTGTAGAATCTAACCAATTATTTTGAAGAGGACACAGCGAAATGTAATTTGTTTTAGTGGTTACGAGCTATGAAATGTATAAAAAACGTTAGTAAAACTTCTAATTTAGAAAAATGAATGGTTACACGATTTAAAATTTGTAACCTAATTGAAGTGTGAAACGTTTACATTTCCTAGTTTGTGGCCACCTCTTAAAAAATTATACTGAGTACCCTAAAAATACACAAATATCTAAGCGGAAATATTCTAAGCTGAATATAAAGAGAAAAAGAAGAATCACGCCGATTAGCTCTGAAAATAATGATTTTGTTTTGATTTATAATAATAGGTCGAATAATAGAATAATAAGCCCCTCCCTAACATGAAATATTGAATTGCAATGTAGAGGTAGTTATAGAATAGTAATTATTTTCAAGATACAAAATGGGCATAAATACTGAAGAAAATAATACTTTCTCAGCAAAGTGTTTAAATAGTTTTTATATTTATATTGTGTACCCTCCAACTAAACCTTTCATCCAGAATAACCCCACGATACTTTATTTGTTCCACTCTCTCAATTTTACCGCAATCCTTACCTGTATTTTTTCTGAGAATGAAGCTTGTATTTAAAAAAAAGTATTTTGTTTTATATCTTTTCTATTTCTTAGAGAAAAATACATAAACTTATTTTTTGCACTCAAAACTATACTAATTCTACCAAACCGCATTTTCAATTTGTCAAGGTCTTCTTGCATTACGCTAGGATATACAATATATGATTACTTGTAGTGGAATAGCGAAGGGCAGTGTTATCTGCAAAACAAGTAAAGAACCCGATACATTTCTATTGCACAAGGTATAATATAGACTAATAATAGTATTGGGCCCAAAACAGACCCTTGTGGCACACTTCAAATTTAATTGGGAGAGTTGAACTGTCGAAGTCCAGAAATTTCACACATTGAGATCGGTTTATTTGATGTCTTAAACCAATTATGAGAGATACCTCTAACTCCGTCCACCCAAAATATATTCTAGTAAAAGTTTGTGATCCACGGCAGCAAATGCCTTAGTTTATATCAATAAATATTCTACTGAAAAATTTTACCGCTGTTAATTCCTTCAACACATCTGAACTGAACTTTAAGAGAGAGCATTTCACAGTGGATTATTTGGCCAGAAACCCAAATTGACTTAAAACACAAAAAAACTTGTTAGAATCTGAAAAGTAAACCAACCTGACTTTCACAATCTTTTTTTATTATTTTAGCGACAACTGATAACATAGAAATCGATCGATAATTATTGAGATCTTTATTGGAACTTATCTGGCGAAGAGGGAAAACTATTAAAGTGTTTAATGAGATATATGAAAGATACCAGTTTTCTAAACTAAGGTTAACTAAAAATGGACAACACAGGAGATAAATTTGTCCCATTTTTTTCGTTTACTCGGGCTGATAACCATCGAGACCAGGAGACTTGTTACATTTTTAAACTGTTGATAACAACCAGAAACTTGCTGCTCTGAGCCTATCACTTAATAGGCTGTCAGATGTAGCAGAATGTAAAATCTAATAAAAGACAGTAACAATTGTTCAGGAATATAAACATTTGCATTATAATAAAGACAAAGGAAGCATATAGCTAAACAGTGTATAAGAAGATATTTTATAAGCTTGTGAATTACAAAGAATATTCAACGTTTTTTGTTTATTGACAATCTACATATGATAATAATTTACCATAATTTTGTATTAAATTACATGTTATAAAAATATTTTGATATTTATCATTTTATTCAAATTTAGCATTGATATTTTATAAAATAACTGGATGTTCCATTACATTAGTTTGAAAAATATTAATTTCATGGCAACATGAAAAGGTTGTTTTATTTGATTATAAATATTTGATGCAAACACACATATGACAGAAATATTTAAACAAAATACTATTGAATAGTAAAAAGTATGGGCTATATGGGTGTAGTGATAGCATTGTCGTCAAAAGATTGGAGATTCAGGTTCTGGTCCTCGTGGAGCAAAAGAATTTCTGTGATTCAATTTTAAATAAAATTTGTATTTAATTAATAATATTATATATAATTAATCGAACGTCATATACTTAGGATTTTGAAAGAGATAACTGTCCTAAAACCCCGTCTGCTACGGATTCAGATAAAATGTGTTCCTATAACGCTTCCAAAATTAGTTGTATAAACAATACTTTGTTACTTTCTTAGATTCTGCGCAGGTATAAATCCCATGAGAATAGATTATTAATATTTCTACTGTCACAAAAATCTTATTACTTTTTCCAAGCCAGAAGGTGCAAATTCTATGTTTTTCCTTGCGATAGTTAATAATATAGTAGTAATATCCAGATCCTTCATACACATTTTAAAAATATTGTAGTGAAGATGAAAGAAAAAAAAGTGGAACAATAGTAACAAAATACTCTTGCAACTACATAAAGTATTTACACATCTGTATCATGAAACAATCGTAAAATTATTTCCTAATTGATATAAAGTAAAATTTTATAAATATATTGTCAGAATAATATATGCTATAAATTAGTTTAAAATGAGAAAATGCACTTTTCGCATCGACCTACAGTACGGGTTCATATCACGTGATTCCCGGTTACAAAAATATAAAAGGAAAATATACAGATATCGTGTATGGAGGCTGTTTGGGAAGAAGATATATTGGTCACAGAATTCACCAATATGAAGGCAGATCTACATGAGGAATGTGATGATGTTATATATGGCTCTGTACCAGTTTAGATAAAAGTGTTCTTCACTCATTGGAAAGGGGTAATAGAAAGCAACCCAGTGGTCAATAATTTATCAATATTAACAGAACGAGAAATAGGCCGTTCGATGGACGACGAGAACTTTACAAAAAGTACTGCCAGAATATTGTATTTGCATATTTACCTTAATATGATTATAATTTCGTTAAATTAGAAGGTTTAATTTTATGTATTTAGTTCATAATACCTTCGTATAAAATGTAATGTAATATTTCGTTTAAAAAAATTTAGAGTCCCAAACCAGCACTACTCACAGTATAACGATGGATAAATTATTACTGTAATATTTTTATTTTCTCTTTCTTGTCAGCTTCTTATTATCAGCGAGATTTAACGAAGACTATAACTCAAAGGGAATAGAAAAAACTGTAATTTCCGCTGACCTTTTTTGCCTACGTGTCTGTCTGTCCGCACCATTTCTCGAAAATTGACTGACCCAGAGATTTGATATTCTGCTTGAAGAATCATTTCTTTTTGAGGAATACTGAGTTTGATGCAGGTGCACGTCCTTCCACGGAATTTACATAGGTCTTAGCATATATCTTTACATTTCGAACTTGCAAAATAATTTGATAGTTCAAAACAAAATTTAGCACTCTCATAAGAGATGTAACATACAACATATTGTAATATTCGGTTTAACCACCCCCAAATATGAATTTTAAAATTAGCATGAAGATTAATTGAAGATATATAATGATGAGTCGCATGGATATTTACATGTCCAACCGACCAATTTACGTATGCTTCATTCACGTCTATCACTCATTAGGCTGACACAATTGATCTTTTGCTTGCCGGGGGATGAAAAGTGTCTCCGTATGTTTTTCTATCATTATATCTATTACAAAATGAACTATAGCATTTACCCAAGACCCAAAGACCTGTCAAACGTCTTTTATTAACATAAATTACATTTTTTATAAATGGCAGTTGCCAGACTTATATAAATCTTGATTGAATTTTTCAAAAATTCATGAAATAAAAACCGGCTATTGCCATTTATAGAAATTAATTAATTTAACTACAAGTGGTTTGACAGGTATTTCGTCTTTCGATCATAAGCTAATTTAACTATGTAAACGCTCATGGAAAGATACGTCCAAATACTAAAGACATTGGAATCGTAAAATAAAGTAAGGCTTCTGTGGTGTAATGTAAGCACATTCAGACTGCAAGTGAGAGATCCGAGTTCGAGTACCGACGGAGCAATTAATTTTTGTGATTCAATGGTTTATAGAAATTAAATTTGGTTATTGTCATTTTATAAAATTTAAATAATTTATATAAAATCTTTTGACCAGGCATTTCTTCTTCCAAAGCGATGTATAAAAATATAATTAATGTGTATTAATTTATAAATAATTACATTTCTTTTAATTTGGTCTTTGATAGTCCAAAATGTTAACTTAAAAACTGAATGAATGATTTTATAAAAAAAAATTTACTCTTCGCTGTTGAAAATACTCATTACAAAACTTTGCTCCTTTGTGAAAAGTTTTTATTTTTTAAATATTATCCATTTTACATTTACAAGAATATGCTTATATTAACTTCACATATGGAATTACTAAGTTTCAATGCATTCATGCACGCCTCCACTGAGGTTTTTTTATCCCTATTAAAAGGCTGTTGTTGAAAACTATTTCTTTTTTCAGTTATACTCCAGTGCACGATAAAATTTGATGTATTAAATTTTCATTTGCCATTGTCTATTTTTTATTTTGAAAAATTTCCTTAAACTTAAATTAATAGAACTTTTTAAACTGCCGCTATTCTTAAAAGGATTATCTTCAGATATCTAATATTTTGCGTAATTGTGTAACTTCGTTTGAAAAAGATTTTGACTTTCATGAAATACGTCCAACCACTCATGACATTTTTTCCATTGAAACAGGTACATACAGAGAACTTTCAATATAGGCCACTGTTAGTTTTCTCCACAGCGAGATACAGTTTGATCAAATGGGTAGAAGACGCCCCCGTACTAGTCTTATACAACGAAAGCTCCAAAAAACAATCAACGTGGTTCATTTGGTATAAGTTTTGTTACAATTAATTCCAATCGCATTAGTGTGTCCAACCTATTAGACAAAATATGTATTGTTTTATCTTAAAAAAAATGAATTCGATGGTAAAATAACAAAATAAATTTGTATAATAAATTTTATTTTAATCGTGACTACTGTTAAAATGAATATGTTTCTGTTGAGAATTGTTGTAATAGGGATAAACAATTAATATACAAGAGCTCAATCTGCAATTCTAAAACACAATTTTTATAGTTTAAGTAACTGTTAGTAGGTTAGACTTTTATGATTTTCTATAATACATTATATTAATAATTACACAGAAAGTTACAAACGTTATTCCACATTTTATAAATGTAATGGATAAATGGATCATAGGTGCTGCATTGAGAATCCAAGAAGTGACCACCATAAGAGACAGTAGGACCAATTCAGAATCAATAGTCAGCAGTGAAGAGGCAAGTACCACTTCACAAGCGGAGGACCTTTTGTTCTACTACTCTGGCTGAGTTGGCTGAAAAACTGCTTAAAATTCAATTCTTTTATGTGTTTGCACAATGTGCATGCGTGGAGCGAGAACGTTATAATTTTGTAAGCTCTATATGTCATACTGCCATAATCATCCATGAATATTGTAGAAGCATACAATATGTATTACAAAAAATATTGGAAAATATTGCATTTTGAAGAGCCAAAGTTAGAAATATAAGAAACTTCGTGCGTATCTCAACTTGGTTATAATATAATATTAGTAATATATTACTTGGTTATAACCAAAATGAGCACGTTGTAAAGTTATTTTTAGATGAGTTGGTGATACGTAAAGTATGAAAAAATTAATTGAGGGAATTAATTATTTTAGTTTTAAGTACCGATGGTCGAGCGGCCTAATCGGATATTCTATTTGAGCTATAGATAATTTAGTTTGATCTATGCATTTTTATCAGTACCATCAACCCTTGAATTTCCCTATTATTCTGTTTGATAACATATGGTGGCCATGAGGACTGGCAAATAAGCTTAAATGGGGATTAATCTCTTCTTAAAAAGCTTTGATTTATCATTCAAAATAAGTTATTCAGACTAAAAACACTTATACATAAAACCAAAGGCCCTGTTGAAGAAAAGAATTGTATCAGCACAAAATAAAACGATGATTTATAGGGCTCCTGACACAGACGGCATTCAAAAATAAATATGGAGGATACAACAATAAGATTGTTTGCCTTTTTGAATGAACTCAGCTGTTTTCTAATATTCATGTTAGTAGTACTTCACGAGCGCCACAATTAATTACTATCTTTAATGTTTAATTTTGTATTGAGTAAGTCAGAAAATTTATAAGGTACTCAATATAATAGCAATTAATGACTAGGAACGGAGGGCGACTTTAAGGATATGCTTTCCACTTAAATTTGACAGTAAGTACGAAACTATAGTAAGTTTAAACCAAGAAATGTATTGACATAATATTTATTTTAAGGAAAATTGAATTGACAATGATGTTACTTTTTATATTTGAAGAAAAAGATACATTATGTGGTAATTGTTATTTTAAAGCTTAACATGATTTCATCTATTGCAAAGTTCAATTTTCTGTTTATACTAAAACAATCCAGTGATAATTATTTAAAAAACCCTATTCTATAATTAGTGACTAATTTACTCTAATATTATGTTAATTTTATGGTATTTGCGTTAATTAAAATTTAACACGAGTGCAGAAGTGGTTAGATGAGTGGTTCTTGGGTAACCAACGGGGGTTTGTATGTGGTCTGTGTCATATAAATTAACCTTCACACATGTATGGGTTTATTAATCATTGTAGACGATAAAAGATGTTATACAACAAAACGCAATATTTAATGGGTGGGTTAACCCCAAAAACTATTTCGCAGCTCAGCACCTTATCGGATTTGGATTATTAAATAAAATTATGATATATTTTGTTTTTGTTTTTGGTGGGGGGGGGGGGGGCGGCGGGGTAGGTTTTAAATTATTTATTCCAATATAAATCAACTATGCAGATTCTTAAAACTATTAACCCGTTTTCCTAGTAGTGTCTCATGGATGGTTAAAAATTAATCATTGTGTAATATTTGTCAGGGTTCGGGTGGACATTCTGACAATTGGATGATCAGCAAGTTTGAAGTCGAAACCTTATCCCCCAAAATTGTCTCAGCGTGACCCAAGACCCAATGCTTGTTCTCTAACCCCAGGCTTACGTTGCCAATGTTGGCCCCATTCAACTCCAACTCTTTATCCTGCTATTCTCTTGACTCGTCCGTGTATTGGCCCATAATTAGATTTGGAAGAGTGCTCCAGGGTTGTCGTGCTACCTTTTCCAATTTCTACTTTAATTACAAGTTTGCTCAACATATAATATCGGTATTTTCCAACTGTTAATAAAACTATTAAATTTATAAAATAACTCAGGCCTCCATGATTATATTTTGTTTTTTATTACAATATTAAATCCACTATGCAGATTCTTAAAACTATAAGTTTCCTAGTAGTGCCTCATTGGTTTAAAATTAATCGCTTGAGAATAGATGTTCAGGGCACAAACAATTTTCGATAACGGATATTCATGCAAGTTTAAAAGTGAACCTTAAATTGTACATGGGCGGACCCAAGACCCCAATGCTGTCTCTACCCTAGCTTTACGTGCCTTGGCTTCCATTATCAACCTCTTATCTTGCCTATTCTCTGCTGTCCGTATTGGCCCTTATAAATTAGATTTCGGAGAGTGCTGCAGTAGGCGTTGCTCGAGGTGATCTGTCGTGCAACATTTTTACAAATTTAATCGCTTTAATTTTACCATATCTGCCCAAATTATAATTAATATCGTATTTTCACAACTGGTTTATATTATTAATATACCACAAATTATTTATCACCTGAAATTTTTCGAATTTAATCACACTGTTATAAAAAACCTACCATTAATAAAATGTATTTCTAACATTCTAAACCCAACAATAGTTACAAATATATAAAAACAGCAAACATGTAATATTTTAAATGCAAGTTGAACATGCATTAAAATATTGGGCATAAATCGAACTAGTCTAAA
>NW_025779097.1:7500-20877 GCF_021130785.1 Homalodisca vitripennis | reverse complement strand
AAGAATCATATCTGCATACGATATACAACAGTCGACATTGGTTTATAAGTAAATTTATAAAAAGACAAATTTGTTTTTGTAATAATCGATATCAGATTTAGGCAGTTTTACAATGAAATAGGCAAATTTTGGGTGAAAAGGTAAAAGAATTTTTTGATAATAAACGAATGTAAATATTTCTGATGGAGTATATTTTAGAAAATCATTTAAAGTAATTGTGATGTGGGAATATATATTTTTGAGTATTAAACCTAAACTGTCAATTTCATAAGTACGTTGGTATCGAGCTATGCTTTTCACAATCTAATATTAAAAGAACTGATTTTATGTATTAATACAACTATATTTACACGTAACGTACAACAAATTTTCCTTTTTTAATTTGCCTTGGCTCATCAATTGCAATAAAACACCTGTACATTTTTCGTAAGAATAAGAGTTATTAGAGTTACAAACATTTCAATCCATTCTCTAATTAACGTAAATATAATTACAGAGTATATTCTAGAAAACAGTGCATAAAAATGCAGCAGAAGATTCTGGATAAGTGATTATAATCACAGTTTTTGGAATATTTTTCCTAGCTTATTTGTTTAAATGTTAATAGTTTTACCTTGTAATTGTAGCCGAATTATATTTAAATTCGTTGTCATACAACTATTTAGGTGAGGTGTGGATTTATAGACCTAACCTCCCCCTCTTGAATAAAAGATTTTTTTTTATTTTATTTACGAACATAATTTTTTTAGGCAATTCCTAATTTACAACAATGCATCAAAACTATAATAGCAGATTAAGCATTTTTTATTTTTCCCTATAGTATTTTATTGTTTTTTTGGTATTAAGTATAAGTTATTAATTTACCACAATTCAAAAAATAATTTAAATAATATTTGTATACAACGTATTTTAGAGCGTCATAGACCTACACTTTCTCCCTCTTTAAAAATATTGAATTATGTTTATATTTATTACAACAAATGCCAATATGCCATAATACATTATATATATTAAAAATAATAAGATATAGCTATATATATATATATATATATATATATATGCTATATATATACTATAGTATATAATATAAGAATCTTTTACTAACTTAAGATATATATGTATAAATATACATTAAATTGTATAGAATGGCAATGAGCCTTATTTTAATTGTTCAATGAACATTGAATGCCGACAAAAAGTAACTTCTATTGCTCCGCCGGGAGTCGAACCCGGATCTCTCTCACTTGCCGGGTGAATGTGCTACCATTTTACAACACACAGAGCGCTTACTTTTTTCCGATTCAATTATTTTGTAATTTGGCCGTATCTGTCACATATGTGTTTTAAATAAGCAAACTAACATATGATCGGAAGACCCAAATACCTGTCAAAAAAACGACTTTTGAATTTACATTAAATTGTTAATAAATGATGGCAATTAGCCCTTATTTAATTATCAATAAAACATTAAAATAAGGCTATTGCCATTTATACAATTTAATTGTAAATAAATGTTCGTTGTAAACAGTTATTTTGTGTCTTCCGATCATCATTTAGTTTGCTTATTGTAAACACATCATGTGACCAGATACGGCCAAATACAAAAATAATTATATATATATATATTAAGTATGACTATATGATATATAATCACTAGTATACTATATAATATAGTATTATATATATCTTAAAAGTTATATTTTTTAGATCAAAAGCTTTTAAAGGAAAAAATCCATTCTGTAAATTGGATGGGTCTGATGCCAAAACTGAACCAATCTCCTCAATTTCAATGTTTTTTCCCGGTATTGTCATTTCTTACTTATATAAAATACAATACATTACACCATGCCAGAGAGAACCATATTAAACAGCTGAGTGTTGTGAGGGAAATTTTATTTTTTTTCTTTTTCTAGGTTTTACCATACGGGGAATATTTGATTTTGTTTGTGTGGAAACAGACTTGAACTAAACCTCTCTGAAAAAACATGGCTGACCGCATTAGAGTTGGTTCATTGGGTGCATCCTCTTCTTTAATAAATAGGTGAGTTTAAACTCCAGTATATATATCCGACTACGTATTTTGAAGATTCTGGCGACGAGTACATCCCACCTCAACATGCTGAAGATAGTAGTGAAGGTAATATTTCGACATTTAACTAAATGTATCGTAAGTTCCACTTTCAATTATATGCAATAGGTTAGTGGTAACATTAGCATTTCATCTTATGCCAAAGTTGAAACTAAACTATTTCCCATCCATAATATCCAGCTGTTGTTGGTTGTGTTTTTTGTTAACAATATTAATGTTGTAGCCTTTCAATAGTGTTTGTTAACAGATATCTGCAATGCACGATTATAACTCAATCTGTTATTGTCATAACTGGGATTTTGGAGTTTAGTTCACACTCTGGCATACAGTGTTTCAGATATTTAAAGTGATGTTAGTTCATTCTGGCCAGACGAGATTGTAAAAATGCTGAATTGTTTGTTTTGGCCCCTGCGGGATTTCTTTATTAAATGCTTATAGACAATTGATAATAGATTAGATTTAATTCATTTTTTAAAATAAAACAAAACCTTATTTTGTTTTTTTGTGTGTGTCATATATTTGGTATACATTAATTACTACAAGTAATCCTTTTAACCCACCATACTTTAATAAAATAAGGACCTATTTTTATATTGTTGGCTTTGTACATGCTTTATATTGGCATTAATGTTGCAGATGATGTCCCATGTGGTTCTAAGCAAAAAAGGAAGAAGAAGAAGAAGAAGGATGGAAAAGATGTTGGGGCAGATGGATCAGAAATGAGACAGGAAACACTCGTAGCAACAGAAGAAAACCCACCCGAGAAGAAGAGAAGAAAGAGAAACTACGGAGATCCAGCTAAGTGAAAAAAAAAATATTAGAAAGATAAATCGAAACTCAGGAAAAGCTTATGAGAGTACTTAGTGGTAATCCTGTTGCAAGTAAAATATTTGAACCGTTTGACTGTAAATGTAGAAATGAAATGCGCTGAAAAAGTTAATATTGATGAAAGGAAAAAGTTTTTTGATCTCTTTTGGAATTCAGGGTCATTTGATACACAGACTGCTATTATTGGTAGGTCTGTTAAAGTTCGAAATGCTTTTGAAAAAAAGGGTTCTGATGATTCAAAGAGAGAATTCTCTCGTTACTATTATTTGCCATGTCAAAATATTGATGTCAGGATTTGTAAAAGTATGTTTATAAAAACACTTAAAATAGATAGCGCGAAGATTCATCGCTCACTGATGAAAGTTAGTCGTGGTGAGGTTGTAGACAAAAGAGGTAAACATAACGCCTCATAACAAACTATCAGATGAACGAATTAACTCTGTTAAAAATCATATATCATCTTTTCCTGCCTACACTAGCCCATTACAGTCGCAAAGATAATCCAAACAAAAAGTATTTAGGGGCTGAATTAAATTTAAGTCTAATGTATAGGTTTATATGCCCAAAAAATGGAAGCTGATAATGTTAAAGATCAGACTGTGTCTCAGTCAATGTATGAAAAAATCTTTTACAAAGACTTCAATTTAGGTTTTAAGACACCTCATAAGGACACCTGTAAAGTGTGCGATTCATATAATGTCCAGAAGAAAGCGATTGAGAGTGAACTAGACTCTGCAGAAAAAAAATTGAAACTCAATCAAGTGTTGGCCAATACTGAGCTTCACCATAGAAAAGTAAATGCAGCAAGAGATGAAATGAAGCGGGACATGCAATTTGCTAAAAACGGCGAATGCACCGTTTTAACTTTTGATTTACAGAAGACATTCTCATTGCCAAAGTTCCTACAGGAATAGCATATTATAAGAGGCAATTGTCCGTTTATAATTTAGGCGTTCATGACTGGTGCCTCGTGAAAAGGAACAATGCACCTTTGGAATGAATGTCAAGGAGGAAGGGGACCAGATGAAATTGGATCCTGCTTTTTGAAATACATTTCTGACCATCCTACAAAAGAAAAGATTGTGTTGTGGTGCGACTCATGTGGTGGCCAGAATAGGAATTTCAAAAATGGTATCCCTACTCATGCGACTAGTGCAAAACCCTTTAAACAACATTAAAGAAATTGAGCAAAAATTTCCCATACCAGGCCACAGTTTTTTGCCAAACGACAACGGATTTTGGTCACATAGAAAAAAAGCATGAAAAGACACGAATACATTTATGTCCCACAACAGCTTGCTGAAATAATAAAGGGATGTAGGTCAAAGAAGCAAGCATTTGAAGTCATTACTATAAAGGAAACAGATTTGATAACTACTGATCAAGTTTGCGCAGCTCTTACAAACAGAAAAGAGTGTGACGGAGAGAAAGTTGAATGGTTAAAGATCAGAAGTTTATGTGTAAGACAAAGTCATCCTTATGTCATTGTATTATAAGTACACACACAATAGTGATGTTGAGTACCACTCAATCAGTCCTCAGTAAACGGCTCCAAAAAAAGAAATCAAAAACCCTTGAAACCAAGAGGTCTGAACCCAGTAAGACTCAAGTTCCTCTTCACCATCTTCCTTTAGTCACAAAGAATCCTAAACGGCAAACCTCTTTCTTCTGAAAAAAAGGCTGACTTAAAATCAATGTTAGAACTTGTGCCACCGATTCACCATGGATTTTATGAAGACTTGTTCCAGAAAACAGGAAATAACTACCAGTGAAATCAACGATGAAGAATTGGTTGATAATCTATAAAGTTTTATTAAATTTGACCTGTTTTTAATTTTGTAATACTGTGTTTGTTTGGTCTTCTCACTTTTTAAATAATAAAATCAGAATGAAAAATGAGTAATGAACTTATTATTCCTCCCTAATTTTAGAAGTAAAATCCACCTTAGAACATTTTAGATACAATTCAGTAATTTTAAAGATGAAAAGAAAAATATTTTAAGTAACTTATTTTACATATAAATATTGGTTCACTGAAGCACCCAGGGTGCAATGGTAAGTTTCATGAACCAGACTGAACCATGTCAGTACAAAAAAATTTTGAAAAAATATTTTCATCCCTTGCTGAGTTTTATATTAATTTTTTCAGTAATTATGAAGATACAATTAGTGTAACTTTTCAGATTATCACAAAACAACAATATGTTTTTTCAATTTCAAAGTGCTATTTAGCATCAAACATTGAAAATCTATTATTGTTCGTACTTGAAAAATTAAAAATATGGAGTTGGTTCACTTTGGTATCAGACCATTCCAATTAAACAGCGAAATACAAAAATACAGTTCAAACTGATGCAATAGAGTCATATACAACTTTTTTATGTTTTAATTTAACTGTTTATTGTATATAAAATAAAATTAAGTTGTTAGTAAAGAAGGAATCACAAAATATTTAAACAATTTAATTTTGTTTTATTTTGTGCTGATGTAAAATGTTATAAAAACTCTTCATAATTTGTGTTTTCATAATAAATTACAAAATATTCAAGGTCATCTCTGAAACATGTCGCGGGAATATTAAAAACTTTAATATTCGAAGTCTCTTATATTTAAGCTAAAAATAAAACCCCTAAGCGATTGATGTCCCGAGTATTCTTGGTTTCAATAAAAGCCTAATATTTAATTGGAACAATATATAACAGAAAATAATTCATAGTCATTGATTCCTCTCTCCCTTCACGTGTGCATACAAGTAACATAAGTGTGTAATATTGGCAAGGATAAAATTAGATGTAACAAGTATAATTGCAACAGTTCGCCAAGTACTTTGTGTGATCTTGCGTAAAAAATGTATTTCTGAAGAGTTTAGAGTAAAACACTTGAGATAGACTTGTTAATATTATTTTTCCTCACAATAATAATAATACTATATAAACCGAAATAAAGTTTAGAATATATGTTACATAACGGTAACCTGCAATTCCAACTCCAAAACCACGTAATGTAGAACGTAACATAAATGAGAATACAAAAATCCAATCGTGGGTAGAGGGAAAATGATTTATGTTCTGGACTCTGAACACCTGTGCAAATTCCACCTGACCACCTTGTCCTGACTGTTTTCCTATTCTACTTTATCTAAAAGGATGGCTAAACTAAATTACTATTTAAGAAGTACATATTTTGGTTTACAAGATCAAGCCCTCGCAAATAAAGTACATACATAATAAGTACTAAACTTAAGAGTCCAGTTAGAACGTATAGGACTTGCACTTAAAATTATGTAAATACAAATGTATATTATATGCTTTAATATCATCTAGGAACTAAACCAAAGAGAAATGACTTTAGATATGATGTATTGTGTCATTATTAACGTAAATATATAAACACCATTGCAAAATAGAGATAACATAAATGTTCTTATACAGTATATCTTCATTTAGTTCAACTTCTGGGACATTTAGACTAAGAAAGAACTATTTAATTGTATTCTGCTTTAAATCAGTCCTAAGGGAAGTGCAAAATATTTTTACAAAATATAAAGCGATTGAAAAGTGTAGTGACTCGTAACAAAACAAAGAAGAGGTATTATGACAGAAAATCCATCATTTTGAAACTGCCTCACTGTTACAGCAGACTGTTTATTTATATTGCATGAAAATCCTAATGTTGGTACTTATTTCCATATGACTTGAAACTGTTATAACTTCAAATAGCAGATTACAAAGTCTTTCCTTGTGTTTGTGACACGACCTACTGAATAGAGCATGTAATCTGAAGTTCTTACAATGTTAACCTGCTACAAAACTATTCTATTTACCTACAAAGAATAATAACAACCATGTTGCCATGTTCATCAGGTATAAATTATGCAAAATAAATTTGCACAGGTACATAACAATGAGAAAAATATAGCTTTACATAACACTTTACATAAGCACAATAAAAAATATAAGCAATTCTAAATGCGCTTAACCACTAACAATAAATTAAAGTAAAACAACGCGTTAGCAATAATATTGCAACAGATTCATTGAGAAACACGTAGCAATTAGCGCAGTACAAGTCTAAATTGAAAAATAAATAAACAATTACAATATGAGCCCTAACTTTTGAAGATAATAACTAATCTTAAAAATGATAATTACAAAATATTAACACACATGCTTTGAACTGTGAACATGTTTTGAACTTCGGTCCTGGCAAAACTAATTGACAAATGAGCCCGTTTCTGATGGAGAGGGCGAACAAGGAGATAGCATTATATGGAGATAGCAGCAGGTTAAAAACAATGATTTATGGCCAGAACACAAAAATCACAGAGAAAATCGAGCCCCGAAGAAGAATCATTCCCCAGCGTGATTATCCTCGGTAGATAAGAAGGGCGTAGGTTAAAATTTTTCCCATGGTGTCTTCTGAAAATAAGTCATGGGATTATGCTGAAAGGTCGGTATACATTTTTACGTGGTATTATTACGTGGTAGACATTTACTTTCTAAAAGAAAGAAAACGAAACTTCTTCTGGAAATAAAAGGTTTTTATTATGATAAAAATTAAACACTTCCAATTTTTTTATGATCAATCTAAAAATGAAATTAAAAGATTATTTCAAAATATATTTATTAAATTCAAATAAACTAAGATATGTAACTTTCACTCAAATTTAGATACTTCTAATAAATTTATGCTCTCCTCACTTACTTGTTTGGTGCTTCGATATATTTATATACTACCATATATCTCGATTCGTTCTCACTTTAATTTATTCATTATATTTTAACTTCTATAATCCTACAACAAATTGTTTCTTGAAAGTACTTATGAACAAACAACAACAGATTACCAAATACCTACGACAATATTACGCGATATAGAGCAGATTTTTTATAAAAGGGCACACTATTACATTTTTAAACTAGTACAAATCAAATAACCGGGGCACCTAGAAAAATTCAAAAGAGTGAGACTCAAAGTACAAATTAATTATAATATGCAGCCGTTTACTTACTCGGTAAGCCTTCAGTACAGTCAAGATACGTGAGTGTAGTCGTATAGGGCACAAGTCTTCGGTTTGTAGGTTAACTCTGAACTGGTCGCTAGTCACAGTCTACTTCCTTACCGAGCAAGCAGAAACCCGACAAACAGGTTACGTATGTAGTAAACTTTGATTTAACTGCCAAAACCAAGACGTCACCCCCAGTCTCCCTCGAGCCACGCGCCGCGGTCACGTGATTCGAGAGTAACCGACGGTGAGCTAATACAAAATTAACAAATTTTGTACATTGTCTCACGGAGCCTGTTTTCCACAGGTAATTGCAGTAAAAAAAATTACAAAATATGAACCCACTAGTTACTCTACTGTTATAATCGGTACAGGATCTTGCCTAACTAGTAACCCGCAGCCACCAACCAACAGGATGTATTTTATGCATCCTAGATCGTGTTAAGGTACAAAAAACGTAAACAATAGAAACGTTTGTTACATAAATTACCGGTTTCCGGTGCATTGGTAAAAATGTTGGTAAAAATAAAGGAAATGAGCTGAAAGTACAACTAACTTTTTAACACAAATTGTCTTTAAATAATTAAAAGTCAGCATTAAAATAATTGAACTGTTTCAGTGTAATGCCAAATGATAAATAAATTGCAACTATTTTATCAATAAAAACAAGGCACGTGAAGACTTTGAAAGTTAGGGGTAGCCAGCTAAATGAGCTACTACATACAGTTTTGAATGAAAATAAAACCCACTAACACAACAGTTTAAATTAAATAGATAATATTTTATAATATATATATATATATATATATATACATTAATTATTATAAAATATTATATATATATATATATACTATATATATATATATTATTATAAAATATTTATAAAACCTGTAAATTCTGTCCCAAAGACTATATTGGAAAAACCATCACTCCATTAAGAGTGAGAATGACCAATCATCGATTTGATGTTGTTCATTCAAAATTATGAGAGACCATTATCTGCTCATGCGATTCAACACAATCAAAATAATTTAGAAAATTGCTTCAGCCTAAAAGGAATTTACCATTTAGAGCCCAAACCCCAATCAAAATAACCAATCTGATAAATTTAAGAAATGTTGAAATCGCACATCAATTAAATTTTAAAATCAAGGCAACCTGATGGGTTGAACCTAAGATGATTCTCTTTTCCTTTTTATAACAAAAAAATTTTTAGTTCTATGTAAACATTTACAAATATTCTACACACAGCTGATTGGGATCTTGTTGTTTATGGTATTAATTTGTAAACATTTTATTTTGGTTATGTCTTTTGTTTTTGGTTTGAGTTCTGTTTATATGTTTTAATTCAGGTGACCCTGTGTTCTGATGAAGGGGTTGTGTCCAACTCGAAACAATTAAACATGAGCACTGATTTT
This sequence comes from Homalodisca vitripennis, assembly GCF_021130785.1. Lineage (NCBI taxonomy): Eukaryota > Metazoa > Arthropoda > Insecta > Hemiptera > Cicadellidae > Homalodisca > Homalodisca vitripennis. The sequence continues at coordinate 11,537 of NW_025779097.1, read as the reverse complement.
TGTTTCTGTTTATGTGTACACTTTAAAGTACTTCGAAGAGTATATATATATATATATTTATATATTATATAATTTCAATAAACATTTGAATCGCAAAAATTACTTGCTCCGCCGGGAGTCGAACCCGGATCTCTCACTTGCCGGGTGAATGTGCTAGCACATTCACCCGGCAAGTGAGAGATCCGGGTTCGACTCCCGGCGGAGCAAGTAATTTTTTGCGATTCAATGTTTATTGAAATTAAATAAGGCTATTGCCATTTATATACAGTTTTAATATATATATATATATATATATATATATATATATATATATATATAGTATAGTTTATTGATAAAAAAAATAAAATGCCCAATATATGAAAAATTTAAAATACATTATTTTTTGTCTCAAATTTCATCTTGACAAGAAAATCTTGCAAACAAAATATTTTTCCTTTCTATTTTTAAACTTTTATTTGTTGCTATTTTCTTTAAACCTTTCAAGATAAGTCAGACTAAAATACGAAATATTAATTAATGTCAACGTTCAGATCCATTTCCACATTCCACATTTCACATTCCTCTTAGTGCAGCGTATGAAATGTGACTAGATTTAAAGTCCATCGGAAGAGAGAAAAAAGTCTTGTAAGAAGTAGCTCAAAAACAAACTCTACATCAGAGATACCAAACGCTACAAAATTAGTGTAATCTAGAAGAGAGGTCTTCTCATCTTCTCAGAATTTTAGTGCAGTACGAGATTCAGTAGCAAAATGCCAAAGTACAGAGAAGCAGCCCAGTTTTCTGCAACATAACGTAGGTTATGTTAGGAAAAGTTTATTCAATGGGAAAGTTTACCTCAGGTCATGCATACATTACGCTTAGTTTTTTTTAATTTGGTTTGTCTTCTTCTTTGGATATCTCTAAATGGATTGTGAAATCTATATTTAAAGTATCAAGTCTGTAACAGTGTCAGATTTTAAAACTTTGCATAAAGAGGAAGTAAACTAGAGCAGAAACTCAACCCGCATCAATTCAAACCTTCCTAACATATCTACATTATTTGTAGAATTAATAATGGATTAGTAGCTATTTGGAAAATTTTGTAATAAGTATTTACGCATCGAATACGGATCTCTTAAGTGCTGGAATGTTTGCTTCCCATTAAAAGAGACAGAATCGGGCAAATACAAGATAATTCAATTACAAAAATTAGGGGCTTTGTTGCGTAGTTTTTAACGTTATTATAGTACATATTATTTATAAAGCCTGGATCTAATTTTCTATAAATCACAACAACTTTCCGGAAATACTTAATTTATTCGGAATTTTTTAAATTTCACTAAAAAATTTAACAAAGTTTGACAAAAATCTTGATTTGATTTCCTTCGAAATTTCTCTCAATCGGTCAAATCTAATTTAGAGTCTGATCAAAATTAAAAATTGCAACTACAAGGTATACTTCACCAAAAAAGATTTAAATCAACAAAATAAAATAAAAAAGTTATCTTCTCAAAATATTCAAAATCAAAATTACACAATGCTTGATGTAAACTTTAGGATAAAAATTTAATTTACAATACTTCAAAAGTTTAACTAATTATCAGACTCTGTATATGGCAAAAGTTAGAAAATTTAACACAACAGTATAAAACAAAAGATGTTACAAAGGAAAAAAAAGAAATTTAAAACTTGACTTAAAACACACCGGGTAAAAATTAACTCTATATACCAAATGTATAGGAATAGAGGAAGTACTATCGCTTCTAAACTGCACTTGTAGACGCTCTGCACTCGACTTGAAGACTACCCCTCTCTCTTCAAACCAACCGCGACCGGCTCGGGAACCTATCACCGTTGACATCTCTAACAGCTGGAGAGGTCAAACCAACAAAATAATGTCCACGTACCGCGTCTAGTTAACATAGAGCCTACTTCCTACCGCGATTCAGCAGAATGATTATAACTACGGTACATAGTATTAGCGCCCAGGCGAAGCAAGTATTTCTTGTTAGTTTAATGATTTTTAATCCCTGTAAATAAATGTCGTATTACAAGTATTTTGTCTTCCCGGTCATATGTTTCTTTAGTTATTTAATCGCTCATGTGTAACAGAAACGACCAAATAAAAAATAATTGAATCATAAAAAAGTAAGGGCTTTGTTGCGTAATCTTAGCAGACATTCGAGTTCGAGTCCCAGTGGAGCAAGTAAATTTATTTATTTAATTTTTATTTAAATTTCAATTAGGCTATCGCGCCAAATTATACAAATTGATATATATATATAAATTGTTTTATGGTTTTTTATATAGTTTAGTTTTCAAAATATGAGAACTAAACTCAAAGGCTCTGAGAAACCGTGTAAATGAAATAAATGACAGTATATAGTATGAAATGTAAAATAATTTTCAAATCTAAAACATATTATTTTGTAAAACCACTGGGAATTTAGGAAGTATTTTAAAATTAAAACTAAACAATACAATTATAAATTAAGCATACCAATCTAAAATCATGATTTTAGTATGTCTTCTATTGCTGAACAGGTTCGTTAATCACCTTTCAAATTTCCAGGTAACTTTAAAAAAGTCTGTTAATTACGAAGCACAAAACTTTAAAACAGGGTAATATTTTAACTTTACACCACACATTTATGTTATACCCTTATAATTTAAAATTTAATTAATTTTATAAATAATATAGTAAGTAATGAATGGTAAAAAGCCAGCCTTTTACTGAACCCCAATGTAAACAGAGACCAAACATTGTTGATGTAGTGTCAGTGATGTGGTGATTGCACTGGCACAGTTATTTATTTTATACTGGCTTCGCTTTATTGTTAACATTGCCAAACGGAATTAAACAAAACTGAGGTTGACATATGGTTTTGCGGATCGTTTGATAACACTCTCAATAGTAAAGTAATTATCCAGTTATGGGATTGCGGAAATACACCATAACTTGTGTTTTATGAAGATGTATAATTATCTAAAAGTACCCATGTGATCTCTGTAATGAAATAGTAGTCTAAGTTATTGAAACTAGTTTAGAATAATCATGGTAATGGTTGGAACATTTTCTTCGGCGTATTCCTTTCCGCTATCTAAACAAGTAGATGTTTTGAAATCAATTGTATTCAATTGTATAATTTTAATTCTACAACAACAGGCCAAACTGATAAAAGGTAATTTTTGCTGTACATCACTGTTCAGCAGTCAGTTTATATTTTGTGATTTAATGACAAATATATCAACTAAGATATTATTAACATAAATTATTTTATTTAAACGATAACATAAACGTTTCTTAAAAAAACATACGGAAATGTCGAAACAAGAGAATAAAACGGATGCGTTTTATGCCTCGAAGGGTTTATGCAAAATATTTTACACATGTAGAATTTAGTCATTGAGGGTAATTAAAAAAAATTGAAACAATGAGTTTGGAAAATGTAATTACTCATAAAAATACTTAATTCCATTCATTGATGAAAAATCGATATTTACTAAACGCTTAGTTTAAAATGTATTATTGATGGCAGTATTTTTTAAAGTACTAACGTGGATATTGGAACTTTGTCATTTTAATGTTACAAAAACAGAATCTTAAAATAATAAAGTAAAATTTTAATAAAATGTAATAACTAAGCGATAATTTTTAACATATTGTTTTGGTTAAGCAAATCGAGGAGGAGAACATTAAAATGTAAAAAACTAGCTAGAAAAAGAATCAAACATATTAGATTGCACCTAAATTTTAACAGAACTAAAATATTGGTTTGGGGAAATAAATTTGTATGTGCTTTATTAATACTAACTTTTATCACTTTAAAATTATTAACCCTCCATCAGGCGCTTAAAATTAGAAACACTATCAGGCGCTCACGGAGGTTTCCTCCAGGTTAGCGAATAATGGATATCATAGTCGTTAAAAACTGTTTTTATTTGTTGTTTAAATATTCACACTGATTTTAATTACAATGTAATATATTCATTTTTAGAAATTAAATAAAAATTTACTCTCTTACTAATAAATTTTCCAAATAAAGAAATGTCAAAAT
>NW_025779097.1:0-2500 GCF_021130785.1 Homalodisca vitripennis | reverse complement strand
TACTGCACACCAACGTCTATGGAGGATCTTGAGACATTAGTAATTCTTGTAGGCGGGAGATTCACTCTATGAATGTTATAGGTGGCCAGAAGGTCTCTAAGAGCAATTGTTTTCATTTTCTTTCTTTTTGTTTAAGCTGTCCACATTGAGATCGCCAACTATTACATACATATCGGGTTGTTGTTTGTTTGGAAAAGTTTTCCCAGGACTCTAGAAATGATTATAAGCGACTCTTCGAGGGAGGCCTCTTGGAGGCCGATAAAATCCCAAGTATAAAACAGTTTGTTTTCCTCCCTTTAGGAACAGTTTTTATACCTGCCATTTTCGCAAGTAAGCTCTTTGCTGTGACACTCAATGTTCAAATTCTCCATTTTATTCTTGCCCAGTGAATTACGTGTATAGATTGCAACAAACAATCTTTTTCAAAGTTCTGTCTACAAAAGATTAGTGGCTAGGCTGTACTCCAAAAGTCGCGCACTAAGATCCTTGATTGGTCCAGACCATGCTCAGTTATAATAACAACTATGTCTGGTTGTGCGTGGCTCAAATAATGATTAAGTAGCCGTTCAATTTTATTTATTATTAATCGATCCACGTTCTGATGGAAGATGATGACCTTTTTAGAGATGAATTTATGTAGACTCGACTTTCCTGTCTGTCTGGGTCTCTCCCCCTGTCCTTCCATTCTTGGCTCTTGTCTAAGAAACACTTCTGGTCTCTGTGGCTTGTGTTGTTGTCGGTGGTTGTCTATATTTTGATTCTTGTCTGGTAGAGTGGCCTTTCCCGAAGGAGGCACTACTACTTATATTTGGGTTCTTTGCTGGACTTCTAGTTGTTAATTTATTAGAGTCAATGTGATGATTTAAGAGGTCTTCCAAGTTATCTTTAGATTTTAACAGTCTTGCTGAATTTGGTGGCATATTATTGGCAGGTTTCTCTTGAGGATAACCATTGTTAAGGGTATCTGCAGAATTGATCTTGCGACTAGTTTGATCTCTGCCAGCCGTTCGCATTCACAGATTTGCTTTTGAACTCAGATGACATAACATGTTCAAAGGTGCATGAACGTTTGGTTTGCTCAGCTGAGGACATGATTAATAATTTTCTTAAGACCTGGATCTCGGCCTTATCAACAACTGCCTGTCTCTCCAGCGTATTTATTCTTACATTCCATGGTTTGAAATCTAGCTATGAGACTTGAAATTTCAGACTTCATGTCATTCAGTTGGCTCATTATTCCTAAGCCCAGTATAAATAGACAGACCGTAGTCACTGGAATGTTCTCCATTCAGAACACCTGCCTTTGAGGACGCTGAGGCATTCCTTAATTTTTTTAACTCTCCCTCAAGTTTTTTTATTGTTTCTTCGTTCTTCGTGCTTAGTTATGCACTGAAGTTGTTCCGAGTCGTGTTCAATAAAAGACGCTTGTAATTTCTCTCTTTTTCAATTAATGTCCTTTCCAGCTGTTTGTCTTTCTCGATCAGTTCTCTTATGGCTTCTTCTAGCCTCTCACTTATAGTTTCGTTATGTTGCTTTTGTAGCTCTAACCTCTGCTTCAAGTTCAAGAATCTTGGAATTAATTTTGGCACTATCATCTTTGAACTGTGTTATTCTGCATGTAAAAGTGCCGATCCGATCTCTGCTGTTATTCTCAATGTGTTTTCAGACGTGGTTGTTCTCTATGTCGTCCTCCCAAGGAGCTTACTTCTAACTGAAGTTCTTGCAAGGTCTTGTTTAATGCTATCATCTATTAACCGGTGACGAAATCGACCGTATTTGTTAGAAAAAAAAATGCCTCGTTCAGCGCGGGGTCGCAGTGGGAGGGCAGAACCATGTGCTGGTTACATCATTTTGAATTTGCGTATAGTGCTCAGGAACCATCCCCATACAACAACAGTGATACCAAGTGTTGCATATGCCATCACAAAGAACTGCATTTTCCTGATCATTGACAGTGCCGTCGCATAAAAGGAAGGACAAACCACTATTTCAGCTTTTTTTTAGTTGTTTTTTTTAATTTTATCGGATCTTAATCTCATTGTATTCTAGCAATAATGGAGGATGGCGCACATGAGATTAAATAAGTCGTAGTTTTTAAATGGCAGGAATTAAATATTTCGTACAACAAATCTGTACTTCATATAGCAAACAATGAGGTAGGTCAACGAAATCTGGAAGGCCGTGGATTTTATTTGACGAGAGTTATTCCTCCTTGTTTCAGCAGAGATGAACTGTGGTAGTGGTAGTTGGTTAGAAAGGAAACGGTGGATAAAGAACTAGTGACTTATGCTGTGACTGTTGGTTTTTGTTGTTAGTGACAACTGATCTGCAGGCTAGGGTTGACATTAGTCACAATATATGGGGTGGATTGTTACAAAATCTTCAACATCTCATTTACACCAATTAACTTACAGATCTAGGTTGGCATAATCAGGCAGTTCCATCGAAAACAACGATTTTGTGAGTGAATAGATTAAAAATCCCCGCACTGAAAGTCTCT
>NW_025779096.1:0-19281 GCF_021130785.1 Homalodisca vitripennis | reverse complement strand
AAAAAGCAGAACATAAAAGCAAAGAGTATGGCACATTCTCTGTCCTTTTTGGAGTGCTATCACAAGGACTAGTGATGAGATTCTTAAGTCATATTGTGACCGTGGGTTGCGTACTACACTACAGAGACTTAAACATCAATCCAGTGACTGGCATCACTACAATCTCCCCAAACAAAAGCGCACGGAAATTTATAAGTACAGGTACTTCTCTTAAACAAGGAAAATTCATGATAGAGTTTTTTAGGACCGGAATAGGTCATACTTTTTTTCAGATAGGACTTTCTGCGCAAGGAATGACAATAAAATGCTCCTTCTAGCGATGATCATTTCTGCTTCATGGACAAGAAGCTCGGTCTCATGGTGATGCGGTACAGAAACACAGGACACAGCTGGACAAGGTTTTCATTGGGAATTACTGGAATCATCTATCCACCATACAGCCCTGACCTTTAGCACCATTAGACTTTTCAAATTTTTTCTTTACTAAAGGAAATTTTCTTGTGGGGGAACGTCTTTGGGAAAATCGGTTGGACATGTTTGAAAGAAAACAGTTTACTAACTAAACTGGTTTAACAATCAGGAGGGCAGAGTTCTTTGATGATGGGATCCAAAATCTCAGTCCCATGACTTGAAAAATGTTTTATTTAAATGTTTATGGGTAAACTGTGTAGAGAAGTGAAAAAAGTTCATAATTAAGTAATTAGATACAATTTTAAGTTTCATACATAAAAGGTTTCCCTTGATCTATTTACAAAATTGGGTTCTTACTTTAAAAATAAAAATAAATAACACTCGATACACCAATAATTAATGCAGATAACATTGGAGTTTTGAATGGCATTATTAATTGTATGGATTACAAAAGGTGTTATTTCAGAATCTTTTATTTTGCTGTTTTGGGGACCCCTCACATTTGCATCACCTATCGGCCAAACCTCTCCAGGATTGTTTATTTTTTCAAGAACTTTTGCACTTGTTGTGTTCACACTGATTATCCAGAAACTGATTAATTCACATTTTCTTTTCTATCAGTGACTCAGATATGGGCACTTAATACAATATTTACCTGTGTGGTATAATTATTTTGGCTACTAATTTTGTTCCAAATCCATACTTCTGCATTAAAACAGGTTTTATTTTGTCTTATACCATTAGCTTGTTGTTGTTGCTTTAGTAAAGCTTTATGTACAATAACATATTTTTTGCTGTTTTGGGGGACCCCACATGATCACCTATCAGGCAACTCTCAGGATGTTTATTTTCAAGGAATTTGCACTTGTTTTGTGTTCACATCTTGATTATAACAAGAAACTGCTTAATTCACATTCTTTCAATCGTGCTCAGATTTATGGGCACTTAAAACAATATTTATGCTGTGGGTACTAACTATTTTGGCTTAATAATTTTGTACATTCAATACTTCTGCATTAAAACAGGTTTTATATTTGTTTATACATTATTGAGTGTTGCTTTAGTAGCTTTATGATAAATAAATAATTTTTTTTCTTATCAATTTCTGCTACCTGTAATAGGAATTACTGCCAGTGATAAGTTATTAAAGTATTTTGAGTTCTATAATAATTTTGATTTTATTACAAGGAACTTCTTATTTGATATAGCACCAGTACATTTTATTATCATCATTTGTGACACAATAAGTATTGAAACACATGAGGAATTTGGTTACAACAATTTCAGTACCAGAGGGATGATTGTTAGTTAGGAAAATTATAAGCACTAATTAAACCCTTATCAGGATGGATGTGGCTAATCCATGTTTGTTTTTAAACAAATCGGTTTGTGGTTATATTCGTTTATGGGGATATTCTTTACGGAAAGTTCGTGGAATATCTGCAGCAAAATCAGATCAAAAACCCAATACCTCAATTTATTTTTTATGTAACTTAATTGCCTATTTAAGAAACTAAAGAGTAATCAGAGGTCCAATTCTATTAAAAAAATAAATCTTTTCTTATAACATTAATTAAATGATTTTTTTTTAAGGGAAATTCTATTTTTGTGCATTGGCAAACTGTTAATCTTATATACCAGCATGCCTTTTTTTGCTAATAAAAACTCTCTAATAAATTATATGGCACAAATTTACAATCATATTACTGTTTTTATTTTTAAAATGTGTCCATAAAAAATGGGTTTTTATAAAATTGTTGTTTTGAGTTCTAAAAACTTAACATATTTAGCTAAATTTTTTTCAGCCGTCGCGCAAGGAGATTATGCTCTTCAGATTCAGTAATTTTTAAAACTGCTTGCAAAATGTGAGGCAAACTCTATTAATCTTCACACGAATTTATAATGATAAATATTTTAAATCAAAGATTGACCTTTGTATATACTGCTTTTTAAATCAGCAAATGTGAAGAATGATCATCCCTTGCAGATTGTATCTGACAAATTGGAGTCTTCAATAATTAGTCTGAAAAACAGAAACCACAACTGTCATGAAAAACCACTTATTAATAAGTGCAATTAAGGCACTTTCGAAATTCAAAGATTTCACTGTCAGGGGGGGTCGCGGACTCCACAAATATATATGTTGGACTCGGCTGATTAAAAATCTATTGATTGCGAAAAGAGGCCTACGTCAATAAAAATATAAAAATAAATATTGGAAATGTTGGTGTCGGATCATTTAATAGTGACATTTTAATATTAAAATATTTCCTGATTTGGCTCCATAGGAATCTTCACGTCTAATTAATTACTTCAACAACTTATAAACACACTGAAGACAGTTTTACAAAACATACACAAAATATTGCAAAAATTAGTTTTAAAATTGAAATTATTTTGAAACTGTAAACTAAAGTATAGTAACAAATCCTTGACAAACGCCACTTAAATATATAACAAAACTATGTCCCTGAGTAGAAATAAGCATGAGACTGAATAATGCCCATTTAACCATTCCTTCAGTTACTGCTTGTATTACTGACTCTCCTCCCTTATTGTGTTTGATTAAAAATAGTTTGCAAAGGGCCTATGAGAGGTGAGCATAAATCTAAATTACAAAGCTAATTAAATCAGGCCTTCTTGTTTAGTATAATTACTAATTATATAATGACAAATCGGTTGTATATACATGATTAAAAACATTTTATCATATTTATTCAGTTATAAAACTGCCACCTTATAAATAATGTTTATTTTTTTCAATTCTTATAAGTATAAAAAAGCTGTTTATAGGTATAAACAACATCACCTTGCAAAATAAAAATAATTATTTACTACACTAGAAATTTATAGACATGCTAATGTTTGTATTATCCATAATTTTAGTGATAAATGTGTACAAGTTAAGAGTTTGATTTACCGATATTAATTATAAATTGCTTTTGGGATTTTAAGGTGAGTTACAACCATGATCTTAAGTACTGGTAACAATGTAAGTTGAAATAATATTAATGGTTTGTTATAGGCTTTGAATATTACAATAAATAATAGATTTGTAGGGTTTTGTTAAAAAATGGCACTGCAAGCAATATACCTAATTAGTAAACTATATTATTTTATATTCTCTGTAGTAATATATTAAGTTAAAGTAATAACATTTTTCATTACATTATAGTCAAGATATTTGTTTTATACTTAATTGACATCTAAGTAAAAGAATATCAAACTAAGTAAAACAGGTTTCATATTTAATCCTTAAGGCAAAACAAAAGTTAGTTAAACCTAATCAAAAGGTTTTTTTGAGAAGATTTACTATTGAAAAAAAATAAAAAATAACATAAAAGGTAAGCATGAGAAAATTGCCGTCACGTGACCTCGTCACGTCCTGGAAGGAGGTGTGTTAATAACAATATGTCCGCTTTACACATTCACTACCGAGCTTTACATCATAATTCTACCCGCCTGTAGTTTATGGAAACTCCTTACCAGATCCTGCCAAACAAATTGAGAGCCGAAAACGGTTTGTGGCGGTGCTGAGACGAAAATACCTGGACTGGCATGGATCGTGGCGCGGCGGCGGGGGCTACTCTGTTGAAATCGTTGATCTGTGTGAAAGGAAGAGTGAATGGAATTCCGTAACGTGTAAGTTATAGTTAATTAGCCTTAAATTTGCATTATTATAGATTAATTTTTTTTTTATAAGAGGTTTAAATGTTAAGAAAGGACCTTATGGTCCTAAATTTCGCCTCAATAAAGAATGTGTTTCATTTCTTTCTTACCGAGGGGAACGGTAGTGGAGAGTTATGACACTCATAACATCAGAAACTGTGCTGCTTGGTAGCCAAACTAACATTGTATACTATAGCTAGAGTAGTACTGGTGTATAATTTGATCTAACAAGTTTTCAGTCAAAAAATCATTTACTAATCAAATTGATTAGTTGTACTTAAAAAATTTCAAAGTTAGTGTGCAATGTTTCAATTGCCACAGCTTAAAAATAAATTACATGACATGAATAATGTAAATTTCAACAATGAGATAGTTGTCAGGACTCTTGGACAGACATGCAATGGAACTTATTAACATTTGACCAATGTCAGCGGTTTTAAATTATTGTGCTATGCGAGACACAATTGACTTTTGATGCCAGGAGACACAAACATGGTGTTGGCAGTGGTGCTTACTTAAGAAATAAATGCTGGAACTAACAAAAGAAAACAATTCTGAAAAAAACTAAATTCTTACACCGATTTTAAAAGTAAAATTTTGAAATACAATATATATTTATACAATAATATAAAATATAATGAGAAAAATCAAATTCCTCACATGAGGCTACCACATTCAGAACATATATCTCAACTGACTTTAACTTAGTAAGGCTTAAGCAGTGATACTGCTCTAACGTACTGCTTAGTATTCATTCTCTATATAGTAATAATTGATGATGTGCTATTGGTATTGTATAAGCTTATTTTTTTTTTCTTCCACTGAATAAGTGAGAGGAAATATTGTAAAATAATATATTATAATAAATTACCTTTCCAAGTCGTGTATTTGTTAGTGCTCCCGCAATCATACACCAGATGCGTATCCCAGTCCTCCACCTCGATGACAGCATGTTTACTCGAGATGGCCTAGAATGTAGGTAACAAATTTTAAAACTTTGTATTATAAATCACTAAATATTGCTTATGTTATTTAGTTATAGTGTGGTTACTATCGCATAATATGTTACCTGAGGTATCCATGTTATGGAGATAATCAGTCAGAAAAAAGGTGTTGGCATTACATTCGTTCTTCTTCTAAGGGGTGGCCTATTTCCGTGCACTTAAGCCTCAATGACCTTTTGCACACCCCGGAAGTGTACCATGAGTAGTTTACAGTTTCAGCAGTTCTACAAACTGGAGAGAACAATGAATCAGATTCTTCTGGGGAAATTCACAACAACCCTTGTCCAGAACATCAAAGATGGTGTAGCGCTCCCTTGCTACTGCAGGATAGTCAAAGAGTAGGTGTTTCAGCAGTTTCCTCCTGCTCCTAAACGTCACATTCTACAGAGCGGATCCTTCCAGAGAATGCAGACTCTGTGAAAGATGCCATCCTCAGGTGACCATGTCCAGTAATCGGATCCATAAACGAGAAGTCACCGATCTACTTAAGGAGAGAAGGTCAGATGCCACTCTGGAGGAAGACTACTGTAGGGACCATTCTGCTCATTCTCAGACCTGGATGTAGCCACCACCTTCTCTCATGTTCAACATGAACCCACTTCGAGACAACCCTAAAGGATTCACACCTAGAAATACCACAGGACAGTTGAGGCCTTGTTATGTTAGACGCTGAGCCCAAGTTGGCCAGGGTATCAGCTCTTTCACTTAGAGAGATCCCCTCATGACCAGGAACCCAACAAACAGTCACATTGTTGATTCTTTGCCAAGGGAAGAAAACGACATTGATAGCAATCCCAGACAAGTTTTAAGTTGAACACACAAGAATTCAATGCCTGTAATAGTGCCTGACTATCTGTGAAAATGCTAATAATCTTATTCGTATACCACAGGCGAAGATTTTAATGAGCAAATTCCATTATGGCTGTGAGGTTCTGCTTGAAAGACTATGAGATAAGGACCACCAGCTCCCTATAAGGACTCACTGCCACAATTCCAGCACCTGTGCCATTTTTTGTTTTAGAGCCATCCGTAGACCATTCTAGCAACCACTGGTGGAAGAGGTTTCCTTCCCTCAGGCCAATCCTCCCTAGAAGGTATAACAATCCTAAGGGGTTTTTTACAGGAAAATCTTTGTGGCATCTGATCAGAGATCTTGTGCAGAGCATATCCCTGGATCAGGATGCTAATTTTGCGGTGCGCCCCATTGTTTGCAGTCCGAGACCCACCAAAGCTCTGCCTGCTAAAGACAATAGGCACTCCTCCTGGCTATACCCGAACTACAAATGTCCAGGGGGCGAGATTGAGACAACAGTCTAGAGCCATGCCCGGTGCACTTGGAAAGGACCCAGTGATAGCAAGGCAAGCCATCCTTTGAATGCTAGCCAGACTAGATAACGCCATCCTGGCCTCCGTAGCTATTTTTTTGGTCACCAGATGACAGCCCCAAAACATTAGTGCAGGTCTAACCACGGAGACATAAAGTCAACACAAAATCCTCGGCATAAGTCTCTCAAGAACCACCTATAACACGTCTTGCATTGCATCGAAGACAATTTCCCCTCTAGCAATTCGAGTCAGGTAATTGTAATTACTGAGGTAAAATACTCAGTAATTCAAGGTAGTACTCATTGGTGCGGCCCTTTGGAGCATATTCGTGGTGCAGTACACCTTTGTGATAAAATACCTCCATCACAGTCTTGGTTTTGCTCCAAACTTGCTGAGCTTTTTTCGGGTGCTAGATTTCCACGTTTTATCCATGTTTTATGATTGGGTTTTGGGATCGTAGCCCTTAACCCATGTCTCATTGGCAGTGGTAAATTTATTTGAATATGGGGCGATCATCATGGTTTTGTACAATTCTTGTGCAACTTCAAAACTTTGTTCATTCTGACTTTTGATGAGTAAATTTGGAAGAATTTCACATCAATCAACACTTTCAAACACTAATCCTCTGACAAATTTCGACAATTAATGGTTTTAATTACGGTTCAAATCTTTTTTTTTCTTTCTTCAATTCGCACAATGTTAGATGATTGTCAACTTTGATCACTAACTGCACACGTTCGATGTTTAAAGAGATTCGTATCTAGATGAAGGATGACCTAAATGCAGATCACTTTCAACCAAATCATACCAATGTTTACAATCGTTGAACCAAATATTCCCGGAATTCAGGAACATGGCTTCCCACTCAAAGTCTTGCTGGATTATTTGAGTCATATCCGCACACGTTTGATCCAGTTTTGAAACTAAACTCGATACAAATTTACTGATCATGTTCTGTCCGTGTTTGAGGGAAAAAAATTTAACAAAGGGCTTGAGAAAAATACATGCTGAACAGTGACTGAGAAGACAAACTTCTTAAAGATATAAATGAGAGCTATTCTCTGTGCAAGGAGGAGGGAACAGGGATAGTGCAATGCTGAATCTGATAACAGAAGCTGTTGCAGATAACGGAATAATTGTCTAATATTGAATACTTTCCAGGCAGCTCTTGTATTAGTATGTTAGTATGAATAAGTAGAATTGCATACTTACTCCCACTCCTGATGACGATATCACAGACTTCATCTCTGCCAATAACATTGACACCTCTGAAGATATCGTGTGAAACTTCTTGTATTAACAGCATCCCTAACCTGAGACAATTTTTAAAACAATAAAATTAGTATCAAAATATGTTTGTAACTGACAATTCATTGATAACTCTTTACAGACCATTCTCTGACATATTGTTGAAAAGTGTGCTGCCTTAAAATAACAAAACTTATGATACATTAATAGAGCTAGCAAAAAACACCAGATGATATACATGTTAATGTGATGTATTATCATCACTACTTTTAAAAAGTGAATATGGTATGTTTTTTAACATTTCATACTGTATTGACAGTTTGGTTTGTAACCATTCAATTACTATAACTTTAACTATACACAAATGGAAGAAAAAGAATGTACAATTGTGTCATAAGACTGTCACAAACAATCTTTGAAAACAAACCTAACATATGAAATTTGTTTAAATTTAAAAAGATTGCATGGCAGCTATATTTTGGCACAATCTATATGAAATTTTGTGTTCATTCACAATTATGAAATGTTTTCACTTTTTAATAGCAATGTTTATAGGTTACATAATAAAATACTATCCCTAAAATGTGTAGTTTATATGGATGCAGTATAATAAGCAGCCGTTACACAATCAAACCATCAATGTTATTGTTCAAATCAGGGGTTTCCAAAATTGTTTGTTTGAGGGCCAAAATTACAGATTTTTGAAAGCAGGTGGGCAAAGAATTTGTAACACATATTTTACTAAAAGAAAATATGGTTAGATATATATAACTACCAATAACTAAAAATGTTTACACTGATTGAGACAATGTACAGTAGTAAGATTCTAAAGAAAACTGAAAACAGTTTCTACAAAATAGATTCATCTCATATTTACTAAAGTTAATATTCTTTGTAGATAATGTTAAACATAATTTTCTATTGAGCCGTTCCTTGTCTTTATTGTGTATGTGAGAGGTTTATGGTTGTTTTGGCCAACAATGTCAGTCTATCTTGGCTAGAAACTTTGACACCCCTATGATCAAAATAGATGTTATGTGTTTATAAGAAAGATTTCTTATTTCATAAAAAGTTATATTTGAGAAGTTGGTTCAACAGATATAGTATGCTGATTCAAAAATTGAAAACATTACACTTGTTCTGTAGAAGTCATCACACAAAGGCCTACAAAGAAATATATACAAACTTTAATGTGTAACAATTTATTAATCAACTATTAATAAAATATCAACCAATGAAATTAATAAATTAGCCTTGGTTACATAATACATTTAAAACTGTAGGTACTTGTAAAATGCAAGATCTGTATTCTTGTAGCATTTCCTTGCAGTATTCTTTCAAGTTATAATCTAAAGCTTTCTTAAATCCGTTCAAGTTAAAGTTCTGAAGGTGCTTTTTAAACTTTTAATGTAGGTATTAGGATTTTTGCTGTATCTTGTAAGTTTAAATTTGTTCCAAATTGTGTTTCCTCACTGATTTTGAAATAATAAAAGCTTTTTACTGAAAACTTTCACATGTTGAACAAATTGTACAAGTGATGTTTCGCTTTGTAGTCTCGAGTTTGAAAATATGAGATGAGTGGTGGTATCCACTGTAAATGCAGGCTTCCGAAGGAAATGGGCTTGGCCTGTTAAATCATGAGCATGTAAAAATAGCTTTAACAAGTCTAAAATAACTTAACATAGTCCAAAATGTTTTGCTGCATTTCTCCTTCTCTTTCGTCAACACATATCACAATGATCAGGCACTCCCCATTTCTGAAAGAAAATGACTTCAAACTGGTGGTGCTTCAGAATGTTAGACCTAAACAATTAAATGTCTTAAAAATTACCTGGATTACTTCTGAAACCTCATTTTTTCAAGTTACCTCCAGAATTTTGCTATGTTCCAAACATATCCTACTAAGCTTTATTTTAGAGATACATATAATTTACCTCCATCAGAAGATACTCCCCTAAAGTTTTTAGGTAAAAAGTTTAGAAATCATTTTATTTACACCTTAGAAAAACTCTGTCCTTAATGTTGCTTTCCATGGAATAAACGTCAGCCAATTCTTCAACGATTTCTAAATCACTATTTATATCCTCAAACTAGTGACTAATGTCACCATGTATACCTGCCTGTATACCTGTTACTGGCACTAGTACTGCCCATCTGTAATGGAGCTATATTGTTACTTAAAATACCTATTACGTAATTTGGTTTGACATTTTCATGGTTTGCAGTATTTTTAGATAGACATGAATACTGAGGATACAATTCTCATGAATATCGATGATTCGATTGTGATCACTTATTATACTGCAGCCTTTCATTATTCTAGGATGTAGTTTAATAGTTTTTTAAATTATTATAGTTACATAAATTCGAGTCATCAATTCAATTCTATGAGATTTACAAATAACTAGTAATCATGTAAGGTTAGTCCACAGTACTGAAAATTTCATTCTTTCATCTCGATTCCTATCATTTTAATGATATAGTAGTCTATTATTAACATTGATTTTAGGCATCTACCACAAAGCAATAAGAAGTACGCATTGGACTATTGCATCAATTAATTATAAATAAGGTAACACATTAATTTAAACTTTAATTAATCTATATGCATTATAGACCCGTCATCATATACAGAGCTGAATGTGTATTGTATGCCAGTGATAACGAGTGAACTCCGAACTTTCAATGTTTAATTTTCTTGCTTCTTACTTTCCTAAGAACTGTCTGATCATTATACCAAAACTATGACAAAAACTGAAATTGACCCAATTGCTTAGAATTACCAGCTGTTGAGACGATAAGCCCTTTGTTGATTACAACAGCCATCAGTTGTTGAGCTGAAACACTTTTTCATCCATTGTAATTCGGGAGAGGGCTGCATTATAACATGTGATCACCAACACAATCAAATCATTGGGATATCATTGATTTTCATGACCATGTAAAAGTACTAAAAATCAAAGTGTTCTACCAAATTACGTAATATTTTCAAATAACAGTATAGTTCTGCTGGTTTTATAAATCTTAAAACATGATAACGATAAATAAAAAAACTATGAACATCTTATAAAATGTTGGAAACAAAACAAAAGATTTAATTGCCTTTTACTATTTACTTACAGCTTGCCCAGATAGCAACCGCTTTTTTTGAAAATGGAGGAAAGAATTTCTCCCCAGTGACTGACGCACTTCTCTGCAGTAAAAAATCACAAAGATGATCCTGTTAGACAGTCTGCCGGTTTTCTACTCCACAACCTCTATAACCACATCTCAAGAACTTTCAATCTCACATTTATCGCCATTTTCGGAATTTTCCAAACAAATTTGTATTGTTTTTTTTGTTTAAATTAAATATTATTATAATTAATAATAAGTTTGGTCATATTTGGAAACTAAATCAATTGTAATATCCAATTATTCATGTTATAAAAACAATTGAAACGTTTGATAAAAACAACTGAATAATGAGTTTTATCATTATATCATAATCATTTAAGCTTAACTAACAACATTTTGGGGTGAGTAATGTCATTCACAAAAGATGAGTCGCCTCGTTCGACACCTAGAAGCATCGGTCCACCCTAATGAGTGTAGACCAGCTTCTTAAAGTCTACCCATAACAATGATTTGATTGCAGAGGTGGCCATTTATTATTACTGCAGCCTCACAACACAAATAATTAGTGACTATTTAGTTAGAAATCAGAGATCCTTTACAGTCACATGTGACTAATTAGGGTTGAAACCTAAATGTAACAGTTGTAAACTGTATGGCCTTAATACTATTACGTGATGAGAAATCAGCCATAAACTTATGTACCCCTAGGACTATGTACATTCCAAAATTGAAGGCAATATGCCTACTAGTTGAAAGCTGTTAGGCTCTAATGAAAATAAATAATATTCAAAGGAGTTTCATTTCAAGCTTGTATACCATTTATAATATGCAACACTTAGTGTAAACTAAGATATATATGAGTAAGTAAATGTTTACCTTTAATCTGCCAACATCAGATCTGTCATAAATTTATACTAGTACGACGACAATCGTCCAGAAACTTGAGTGCTATTATCCATTTCGCCTATCTTACTTTTTTATACAAGGCAGTTTACGTATCTATAAAAATTAAGTATTATCAATTTCACAACTTGAATTTCCACATCCACAATAATTACGTAAATGGATCAAACTTCCAACTAGATCAACTCCAATCAAACTCAAAGCATCGTAGATTAAAACTAATCTCTCTCATAAATCTCAAAATGTAAAACACAAACATAAACAAGTTACAACTTTGAATACGCTTGAATATCGCGCCCCAAAGACCTACAAACAATATGTACTGGTGGATTGTTTCCTATCCTTATTATCATTGTGGTCAAATGAGTTGTATAACAATCATATATATACTGTAGTATAACAAATTAACGTAACCACACAGAGGAATTATACCGAAGTTGATCTTCTGTTTGGATTAATAATTTTTTATGTACGTATTCCCATGCTTCATGAAGAGTTTTTTACAGGTACCCACAGAAGATATTCTGGTTAATAGACTTCTACAATATGAACGAAGAAAAATGTACGGTATGTTGCTATGGTTATTACCATTTTCTCAATCTGTTGTTATTGCTGTTATGTTTTGCTGATGTTGTATGCTAATGTGTTGTTGTTAATATACAGGGTGTCCAAAAAGTTCCGGGTCAGTTAAATATTTTTCAAAATATTTAAAATAGAGCTACAAAAACTTTACACAAAGTTACTGGACGTAAAAAATCTATTTTAACACATATTCAGTGATCCACTACTTCTTCAGGGGTGGCGGCCCGCAGGAGTCAGAATAAAATCTTAAATGTAAGCATAGGTTGATATGCATAATCAAATAAAAGGTCTTTATTAGTAGAGTACATAGCCGCAAACCCGACCTCAAACGGATAACCGAGTCAAAAATGGCAAGCCGTTCAAAGATGGCTAGAGTTTGGGTCCAAAAAGTCCCGGGTCGGTCTAAATATTTTTCAAAATATTTAAAATAGAGCTACAAAACCTTACACAAGGTATACTGGGATCAATACAAATCTACACTTTTTATCATCCATATCGATTTCATGATCCCGCTACTGAAACAAAAAAATTATAAACGTGATTAACATATCTTCGATAATCACTATGTTTTACCATATAGTCAATTTTTAATGTTTGAATTTTGATTTTGATTGTTTTTTACTTGTAATTTTATTAAGTCCCATACAATTTAGCGCTATTTCCACATTGTTAATTTTACTGTCAAAGAAATTTTTTGTCTTGTTTTTTTTTTTTTTTATTTTCCCTCACTATGCATCGATTTTAAATTCTTTTTCTGGTTTTTAATACTACCCCTATCTTTAATATTTTTCATCTTTAATTTGTCTAAACCTTTTTTCTAACTGAAAGATGTTATGCCTTTTTTAATCTTATCTCATCTGTCCATCAGTGGGGTTTGTACACGGCCCGCTAGGATTCAGAATTTGGAAAACAGTTGTTAAAATGCAATCATAGGTTGATAGCAAATAAAATTAAAGGTCTATATTAAGTAGAGTACGGAGCCTGACAAACATTCAACCTACTCTCAATACGGATAACCGAGATTATTCAAGAAAATGTGACCATATTAGCCGATGTAAAGATGGCCTACAGTATTTCTTAAATTTTTTGCAACTATATGTTTTTAATGTAACACAATACACTGAGTTGAGCATCATGGTCTGAGATATGTGTTATTACCCTTTACCTTACATTTGTGATCTTTAACTTTACTAACATATTGTCAAAAGCCTCCGATGCCCCCGTATATTACTCGAGTTGAAATTAAACTCTGAAACTTAAGTTTTATTCTAATTTCAACATACAAATATTATAAAGAACAGTCTCCCTTTGTGGTAATAGTTAATGTTATAATCCTCCCTCACAAATTATATGTTTGTACTTATGGGTTAAGATACTACACATTCTTCAAATTTAACAGATAGAATCCTCAACTAGGTTTTGTAAGGTGATCTATAGATACATCACTATACAAATGTATAATTACAAAGAAATTTCAACAGACAGCACTCAAATTCTTTTTTCGATTAAAAATATTGAACAAATCATTAAAACTCATTTGCAGTGTATATTTGTATGTACTAAAATCATTACTCCGCCCCTCTGAAAAGGAATGATCTGTAAAATATGAGTTTAACTGTATCATGAATATGTAATAAAGAAAGCTCCGGTTCAGACATTTTTGATCCTCTGACAGAGCTAAGACACCAGTTTTTATTTCAATCAAATTTTATTTTAAAATTTTTCAATTTTTAACTTAGGTGTTGGAACATATTGGTGGAATATTGGAGCATTTAATTTTGAGGCTGTCTGAAATATTTTCCCAAGTCTGTTACAATGGTGGAAACAGGCTTAGATTCCTTAAAAAGCATTGTCCTGTTGATTGGTTGAATCAGTTTTTGCTCTCAGAATGTGATGAGATGTTGGGTTCAAGTCTAAGGAGTCATCGATTAGGGCAGGTGAGGCCGAATTAAAGTCGTCTTGATCACTTGACAGTGAATGTTCTGAAGGTGTATGAACAAGATGATGTTTTTAAGATTGCCAACAAAAGAGTGATGTGATAGTCCATCCACAAGTCTTTTAAAATATTGAGGTAGGTCACTATTTTTATGTAGCACGCAGTAGCAGTTGAAATTTAGTTAATTTGATATAAACGATTAGAGAAATCAGATCCTGACACAACCCCATGCAGAGCAAACAACTTTTTTTAGATCCTCTTCTTTAAAACTTCCGTCAGCTGTTCAAATGCCAGATCATAAGTACCAACAGTAGGTTTATCATTGTATTTTAACTTTTGTAATCAAGCGTATACACTGGCCCGCCCAATGCCATTTTGATAAGGCTAAGTGATTGCTTATTACATCTGATACTATTTGGCCCTACCAAATTCTTCCCTGAAGGCTACCGCCGACACCTGCAGTCATATTTCCTGTCACTTCAGATCTGCTGATATAATGAGACAAATCAATGATCATCATTATGGAACCTTTAAAACCGTAGACATTTTTAGTATGCAACCACTGATATATCTGTTCCTCAGTTTCTTTGATAAACTTTGAAATACCCTCAGCTTCCTTGGAAGGGGTTGTAAACCTTTAGAATTGACGATTCTACAAAGGTATCAAATGTTAAGTTGAGTTTGTTATTTTGTTGAATGAATCTAATGTTAATTCACATCTGGTTGGTGGTTGAATTTTATCACAAGTTCTTCTTTGTTACTGTAGAGCTGATTGCTATTGATGCATAAGGGGGGTCTATTTGCTATACAACAGGACATCTTTGGCTTGGTTTGTTTAGGTGTAAACCATGTTTTGTGTAATGTCACGTGTCCAGTAGTTGTTGATGGGAATAAAAGAAATCTTCTGACTTTCAGCAATTTTGTTATATTTTTTTGTTTTCATATTGTATTTTCTTATTTATATGAGGCTGTCGTAATCTCGATGAGGTAATATTTGTTAGAACCACATTTGTTTCACTCTTTTTTTCAGCAATGATTAAAGCTACTCCAATGCTTTTTTCTTCGTTATCTATATGTTGTGCCACCTACTATCACAATCCACATCATTTTTACTGTAATTATGATGGGAAATTGTGTCTTCAATATTCTTGTAAACATGTGAAGAGGCTCGCAGGATACACATTTCCACTAACTAAGCTGTTCCATGTTCTATGGTTATTACCATTTTTCTCAATCTGTTTGTTATTGCTTTATGTTTTGCTGATGTTGTAGCTAATGTTTTATTGTTAATATATATAAGTATATTTTTTTATTAATAATCCAAATCCATTGTCTCCTCAATATTGGCATTAGATATTTAATTTGTTTTGGTCATTAGTAAACGCTAGCTAGGAATATGTGGGATCGAGTGATATTAAAATCATTATTGCAATGTAAAATGGTGTTTCTGCTGTTTAAATAAATAACAGTTATATTGAGTTCCCCTTTTTAAACCCGCGCTTGCGGTAAGATATAAAAGATTATTGGGCAGTGATTTAAATTTAACATATTTTTAGTGCAATATTACTCATTTATAACAATATTTTCCCTGAGGCATTAGATTTTATTTTATTTATTTTTAGCGGTAACCCATTTACAAAATAAGCTTTAAATACAAATATTTACAACGATTCCGACAGTTATATACAAATTTAGTATTGACACTATTGATAACTGATTAAATCAAATATGGTTTCCAGAATCTAAATAAGACAAACAGACTAATAATGAATTAATCATCGCTATACTGCAATATAATGTAAAGCTAAGTAAAACACCGTAATGAATAAACAAAAAAAAAATTAACAATTTATTAAAGGTAAAAAGAACACACACACACAAAATAAATAACCAACAAACTACAACCATTAATCATATAATATATTCACAACAGATAATGCAATTTTATAAAAACATCAATCAATAGTAATCCTATTAAATACGAACAAAAGAAATTAATGGTTAACCGTGAAATTCGGTTTTACTGCGAAGATTTTACGTACAACGTCCTTTTTCTCGGTAGAATACTTTTTATTTATTGATATGAATATTATTAAAGCTGCACAATAGAACACGAATTAATGAAAAAAAGAATTGCACAAATTTAACTATAGAAATATATTTTTGTTTACTAAACATTGTACATATTTTGAAATTAATTAAATTTTTATTGTAATGGTAAAGTTGAATAAAACATTTACTAAAATTGGAATTTGATATCGTCTAAACACAGTTAAATTTCTAACTCCGCGCGTGAATTGGTCGGTTTAGTTCGTTTGTTTGGTCGCACTGTTATGACAGGTTAGAGGATATAATTTGTTTTATTTTAAATGTTTGACTACAATACTCGCTGTTTCTTCTCAATCGACTGAATTACGATTGATTGCAGAGTGATTTAAACTAATAAATTAACTAACACTATCAACATTTGTCAATAGTATGACATAACTCTATAAACTCAGTTAATTCAACTTTGTGTCAATCTAACATTAATCAATCAATCATAGTTTACGATAGATGAAATATCAAGGGTACAATTATTTACCCTTTAATGTTGTAGTTGTTGTAAAAAGACGAATCTAAGCACTCCACATTTTCCACGATAAACATAGTTATCTGCTTTTATCCCGTGTCGCGACCCACGTTATCTGCTTATCCCGTCGGATCCGTGCGCGGTACCCAGTTTTTGTTTTTTTGTTTGGACGGCATCGTTACGTTACCGGGCTTTACACTTTTTTCATGAGTGACTCCGAGCCGCAACTATTTAGAGACGTTTGTCACGTCGAATAATAAATATCTATTGAAACGTAAGCAAATATTTAAAACTATCATCCACTACAAACATACACATCACATGCTTTGTCTGTTTAACAACGTAGCACGATCTCATTCTTCAAACGTTCCACACATCAATGACCACAACGATATTTATTAATATGCTCTCCTTCCAGCATATTCAGCAAATAAGAAATCCACCTCACCATGCCAATGTCGCTGCCATGTCCTCTGGAATCCGTGTTATGACTCGCATTCCGTAGATGTATGAAACTGCCAATGGTGGCGTCTAGACAATAGTTGCCACTGACCGAGTGCGATGAATTTC
Organism: Homalodisca vitripennis; assembly: GCF_021130785.1. Classification (NCBI taxonomy): domain Eukaryota; kingdom Metazoa; phylum Arthropoda; class Insecta; order Hemiptera; family Cicadellidae; genus Homalodisca; species Homalodisca vitripennis. The sequence continues at coordinate 1,943 of NW_025779096.1, read as the reverse complement.
TGTCCTGAGGCAGACCAACAAAAAAGGCTCCGGGTAATCAATTTCGGGAATTGAGACATCCTTGTACATACAGGAACAATCAAGGCCTCGTAATAGTTCTAGGCGAGTAGGAAAGAGAGGACGTAATTGAGCCAATTCACAGCAATGTTGCGCCATTTGACACCTCCTACACTGTTTGAAGCATTATTGCATGACCGCACCTGATAAAGGACTCCACACAGACAGTATAATAATTCCAAAACTACCCCTCACGAATGGTAGCAAGTAGAGGGTCCTTATACGTCATCACGATGGTGAATACCTCTAGTGATCCTTATGATAAAGCCTAAAATGTTCTGGTTCTGTTTCTGTTAGCTGTAAAATATATTGTAACAGTATGTGAGTATGAGGATTCAAAGGATGCAGTAAGTTCAATACTCTAAGTCACGAACCACGTGTTTCTTGGTAATAGCTAATATTATTAAGGGTGTAATCATGTGACCATTGGGTTAAGAGGAGCGGTAGAAGATAACAGCTCAGCACTTTTTTTTGGTGAAAAAAGGACATTGCATATCAAAAAACACCAATTAAGAACAGAATAAATTGCATCTTGGGGAGATAGAAGTAAGTCACGATTCAACCTTAAACCATTGTTCTGTAATATATCTTTAGGTCGTCAGCGAAGGAGGAAGGATCAGTTGACCTTAATGTAGTTGATCAAATATGTTGAAGAAACAGCTTGTGCTAAACGTGCTCCCTGATGCAGCCTCTGAATGTAGCCACAAATTTCTTTCGGACTAGATACTATGATATTCTCATCAGTTATTCGTCGATGTTCAAGATAGCTCCTGGAAGCAAAATTTCTCCAAGGATCGAGATAAGGAGATGCCTAGCTTGTGTAGTTTTGTACAGAAGAACGTAAATGGTTGATCCTTGTCCAAAGGCTTTTGCAAAGTCCAAAGAATACCAAGACATCCACCTGAATGAGCCCTTAACTGAATGCAGCCATAATATACTCTTGAAATACAAATTAGATTAGTCACAGTAAGATTCTATACCCTTACCAGAACCCCATCTTGCTTGGCTTGCACAATCACAGATTTTCAACTGAGGCTTTGAATCCTGTCAAGAATTTAGGCTAATCAAATTACTTTTAAGCTACGGTAGATTGTATAGCGGATTGGACAATAGATGCATCCTGAAGTTTTTTCCCGATTTAAAAATGGGTGGACCACAAAAATAAATATTAAAGACTTTAAGAAAAAAACCTCCAGAGGCCACTTGATGATTCTGGGATTCAATAATTGCGAGAAGCTAAGGAGAAAGAAGACCCATTGCATCTCCTAAGCACTAGCACCAGGTGAGAGCCCACTCCAGTATCCAGCTCCCTTACGTTGTGTCAGAAGGTATCCCAACTTATACTTCATTTCAGTATATAGTGAAGGAGCATGAAGAAAAATTAATTAAACGAGGTGTCCTGCCAGAAAGATTTATTTTGGCCAAGTAAGGCACCGCATTGGGCATCAAAAACTGAAGGGAAGTGGCTCTAGCCAAAATGTCCACACACCATTGCTTCCACTGCATACATCATTGCTGGTCATGACATATTGGAGACTCGGTTAGTTTTGGACTGCCTCACATGACTCCAGAAAAAAGGTATATTTGTAAGAAGATAGACGTCTTAAACTCTTAGTAGATAGGCTATTATAGTATAGCTTTTTATAGAGAAGTTTCACATTGGTCTTTGATATGAACTGAATTTAAAGTGAAGTATATTCAAACCTCTTCTATATAACTGCCTATATAAGCGTTTATTCAAAAACCACCATATCCTCTCAACTTCACGTGACAAACAAGGGGGAAAACTTGATAGAGTTTGCCTATTGCGTTTTGTATGGTGAAAACAGGCAGCAGGACATCGATCACTGATTGGCGCGGTGAGAAGACTTTGGGAGTAGTAATTG
>NW_025779095.1:0-20855 GCF_021130785.1 Homalodisca vitripennis | reverse complement strand
TTACGAAAAAAGTCTAATTTAAAATACTTCAAAAATTAATTAATTTTCCAGACACTGTAATAGGGAAACTTTAAAATTTTTAATTTTTTAAACAGTGTAAAAATAAAAGATATTAACCAAACGCGGGTAGGGACTTACTACTTAAAAAGACTAGGGGAGGCAAAAAGGGGGAAACAATTTCGCACTAAAAAAAAAATTAAAAATTTTGTTTTTAAAAATTTACCCCCCAAAAAAGAATTACTCTATACCCAAAAAAAGGATTGGGGGAAAAGAACTACTGCTTCTCAACTAACGTTGCACGCTGTCATCGAACCGAACACGGTCCCCTCTCTCAAGCCAAGGGGCGGGGAACGTATACCGTAGACATCCGATCGCTGATTTACCGGCCCCTCAACCCCCAAAAAAAAAATGTCCACGCACCCGCCCCTAGTTAACAAAAAAGCCTATTCCCCCTACCCGCATTCAGCATAAATAATTACAAAAAAGGGTACAACTTTCAAAGTTACTTTTAATTAAAAAGTAAATTCCTTATTTTACATTTAGTAGGTTACCAAGAATTTTAAATCCTTTTTAAACCAAGAAAATGACAGCTTTTTACTCCTTTTAAAAACCGAACTTTGGCCCCCTTTTCGCAACACATTTACTTTTTGAATTGCACAATGGAAAGTAAAAAAAGGGGATGGTTTTTTTTTTTTTTTTGAATTAAGTTAAATTTGGGGTTCCCTTCTTTTTACCAATCTAAATGTTAATCCTTGAAGCTATAAAAAACGCACTAACTATGGTGGAGGGTAGTAGGACTCAACGTCATTTTCGGTCACAATTTCCCCGTCAAGGTTTGTTATATGAAGAAAAAAATCTACTTTGATTATTAGGAACAATCAACCTTCTTTGTCTTACACAATTTTTTTCAATTAAAATTTTCATTTAGAAATTGGAAGCACAACGTTTTCCCTGGCTTTTTACTGGACTGTTAGATTTTGGTGTGAAATAAAATCTAACTTGTTGTGAGGTCCTAAAAAATGCTGTTGGTTTACACCCAAAAATGGAGAAAAAAATTTTTAAATTATTCGAAGTCCCAAAACCTTAACAAAAAACCTTTGATATTACAAATATATAGGTGTGTGGGGGGTTTTTTTTTTAAAATTTAACTCACAGTAAAAAAATTTAAGGATGAAGTTGGTAAAGTTGTTTTTGGAAAAAGCTTTGACTTATTTTGGCCAAATCAAAAACGGAATCGTTTTAAATTTTTAAATTTTTTTTTGGGAGGAAAGTTTTAAAAATCAACCAAAAATTCCCCTTTTGACGGGGTGCAGAGCTGGGCCCTGACCCCAAACATACCAAAGGTTTTCAGATAACAAAAACATTCTTTTTTTTTACGAACTTACCTACATGCCATTACCCCACCGGGGGAAAGGCCGTGCAACCCGCACCCCCCTGCTGTTTTGCAAAAAAAGGTCCTTTTCTCCTTTGGGTTTTTTTTAAAGCCACCGGTTGTGTTTTTTAATTAAAATTTCTTACCAGAAAAAAAGGGGGGGTTTTAAATTTTATAATTTGCGTGTTTTTTTAATTAAGGTTTTTGAGTAATTTATTTTACCCCCAAAAAGATTGGAAATGGAATTTCGGGATAATCTCAATCCCAAAGTTTTATAACATATATACACTAAAACACTGTGTTTCCATGAAAAATAATATAGATTTTTTTTCTTAATATTATTATTTATTGTAACCCAAAGACAATAAATTAAATGAACAAAGCAACTAACATTTTTCTTTGTGATATTTTACGTTAAAAATGTTAACTGAAAACTTGGAATAAATTTTTGTTTGAAAACCCCAAAATAATATAATTACAATATATTTCTATAAATTTGGGTACATTAAATCAATCCAATAAAAATATCATAAACCATACAGATATTTTTTCAAATATACAGCAATTGTTGAAAACAGCATCATCCAACGAAGTTTTGTATTTTGATTGTAACGCGATTTACATCAAACGTTATGTTTGTTAAATAACACTTTCATGGTTTTTTTTCTTATAATATTACAAGGAAACTTATTTCTAATACAAACACTTTAAAAGTGTATCGGCTTAGCAGTTTGCAAAGTAAGCAAACATAAAAACTAATATGAGATAAATTAATAATGTTTTAAAACATGTTCCTAAACATACCTTTAATGTACAATACAACAGTAGTCTCCAGCAAAGAAGTGTATAGAAAACCTTTATATAACACACAACAAAGTAGCCTATAAAGTTAATGACATAATCATTCCACAAATAACGTTGTACTAGCCAGCAATGATGACCGGAGTCATACTAGAACCAACAGAGAGACATCTTTTAACAAAGAACTTACTTCCAAGGTTTGAAATTACAACATTCTTTGCGATTGCAGAGGCAACGAACAAAATCCTCGGCCACTGAGGAGAACAAGATGATGTCACTCGCCGCACATTAAAGTCTTTCACGATCACGTAATGAAACTGCTTCAAAATCTTTATCTCACGAACCAACATCACTACTTCGTGTAGTGGTGTGCTCAATAGACAGCCTTGATTATTTTCATTCAGCTACGCACTTAACTATCGGCATTTGAAACATTTTTAAGAGGAAATATTTATAAAACTAGGAGTTTCTACATCATCATACATACTACATATCTTTTAAACCCTCATTTACCGAACGAATTATGAATAAGCAGAATATTTTAAAATGCACATTAAAGATAAACGGATGGTCCATCGTTTTGCAAGTGAACCAAATATCAAAGTAAAGTATACTAATACGGTATTTTTATTAGCAATAATACTATCTCTTTTTATATAAAATAACATAACCAAATGCAAATGTTTTCTGTATAAGACAAATTCCTACAATTGTTTTGGTATTCGTCCATTAATAAGCCTGCGAAGCTTTTTTGATAATTAAAGCATATTTAAAAAAAAACTAATAACGCGTTGTTTTTCCTAGCAATTTAGCTTCAAATTTTCCCGTCAAAGAATCACTCCATTAAAGTAAAATAAATATTTTAATTGAAAATATGTTTAACAAATGTTATACTATTTTGCTGTTTCAACGGGTTTTGAATAAAGAAGTTTTTTTATGAAAATACCTTTTAGAGGAACTGTCTTTTAAATGAGAATTCGAATTTGCAGATTAAAATTCTTTGAATAATATAAAGCATTTAAAAACATAGGTTTCTTTTTTAATGAAAGTATCAAAAATACAGCTGCTACTTTTGAGTTTATTTAACTAAATGACAACGTATAATATTGCTGTTTCTCTTATGAACAAGAAGTTAATAAATCTGCACCTAACAGTTCTATAAGGGCTGTAGCGCTGCTTTCCAGAGTTACAAGGAATTTCGAGATGGATAAGGTAGGTAGGAGTAACCTCCTTTCGAGATCCATAGGGAAGAAATTGGGCACTGATTCCAAAGTCATGTCCCCCAGGAATAAGGGGAGGCCCGGCTGGGAAACCAAACTCCCCCTCCAGTCAAAGCAAGGCCACGGGCGAGTGGTAAACCCTTTGGGTTGGAATGAAACAGGATGTGTTTCGGGAAAACATTTTCCATCGTTCAGTGAAACAAGAAAACAGTAACACTACGTTTCGAGATCTGCAATCTATCACTTCTTCAGTAAAGAACTAACCTAATACATAATTAACAAACTAAGTTAAAAAATAAACAAATCCTTACTAAAGCGTTTTTGTGGCACGCCTAAGTCACTGAAGTCACAACCTAACAAGTTTTGTTGTCAACTTCACTAACACTAAAGACATGCACTTAATACAAAACTGTACAAAACACTAATCATTAAAACTAAACTAACTACGGAATACAGGTCACAATGGCGTCTTCACTACGTCTACTGACCACCTACGACTGACCAGAGGGACTAGCCAATTGGCAATCGTGACGGCTGCTGAAACAAGATGGCGGAAATAGAAGGGAAAGGGAACAAGGAATGAGAGCCCTTTCGTTATTATTGGTTCATTGCGAGATGAACTTCTTAAAACCATAATTGTGACTCCGCATTGGTATTATTACAAATATCCGATCTGTTTGATACTTTTTGGTTTTCTCTTTAGTTTCATTTTTTTAGAAATTGCAACACCAAAGCGGCTGAATCTCGACTGATGGTTGACTGGAATTGTGTTGGTCTGCCAATTTAAAGTATGTTGCCTCAATTAATTTCCTTTTGAAGAAATGTGGTTCCCGAGTGTATTATGTGGGGCTTCATCCCAAATTCGCTATATGGTCTTCGGACCAACAATGGTGTGCTAGTATTAGGTTAGTTTTTCTTTAACCGAAGAAGAGATCAGATTGCAGATCTCGAAACGTAGTGTTACTGTTTTTCTGTTTCCACTGAACGATGGCAAAAGTCCGGAAAAATCCGGTTTCCTTCACAATCCATCCATCGTCAAAAATAACCCTTTGTTTGGAGCTAGCAAGAACTTCTGATCACTTAGGGAAAAAACCCCACCAACTCCAACAGAGTCCCATCTCCCGTAAGTAGAACAGACCTATCGGATTAGCCTTGCACCCCAGAATCTCGAACATTTGTGATTAGTGACGTGCCGCTACTGGAACATCTATTAAGATTTGGCCAGATTTAAGTGACACAGCATCGGTTTTTTGCTGTTGCCAAATGGTAGGTTTCAACTGGAAGGTATAAACTAAGCCAGGAAGTTATCCCTTCTGGGCAAAACTAGAGCGTATTATAGGAAGAGATAATTTACCTTTTTATTATTACAACTTGTGTTTAGTCACTAATGAAAATCAGGTAAAAACAGTAGAAATGTTAACAAATTATGAATCTAATGTGAACACGCTGGGTAACCACAGATAGAAGTTTTTTGATGGAAATAACCCTCTCTGATCACCTCATAATATTTTATTTCTTTCACTTATACTAATTCTTATACAAAATATAAAAACCTATTGAATATCAGTTATTTTATTTCTAAAAAAGTTTGTATGCCCCACAGCTAGTTGAAAATTTTTTTTATCTTCAAAACATAAGTAAACTTTATGTACACACACACACACACACACACACACACACAACACACACACACACACACACACACACACTCACCAACCACACATCACACACACACACACACACACACACAACGACACGCACGCACTACACGCAACGCACGCCAACGCACGCAACGCACGCAACGCACGCACACACGACATCACTTCACACACATATATACAATCTATAATATACTATATATTTTTTTTTTTTATTTTGACGAATGAGTTTGCACAAACTCACAGCGATTGAGGAATTACTCTATCAGAAAAATACTTGATTGGTTTGTGGGTTTTGATGGATTGTAGATGTAACCCCCCGCACACTTCCCCAGCTATCACCATATGCAATGTTCAACCTCACCGTGATCATTCATTCCATCGTCCATCCAGTTTACGTATTCATTACCGGTTTCAATTTATGAGGTTTATTAATATGTTGGGTCGATCTTTGTCCCCTTTTACCATACTCGGCTACTCGTACTGCAAAAGTCTTGAGTATATTTAGTATAAAAGAATTTCGAAAAAATCAAAATGACTTATATTTTACCAAATAAAAAACCCAAGATATATAAAAGGGGGTTTAGCATTATATAAAATTTTATTCTTAGAATGATCTTCAATAGCACATCAAACCTAAGACAACACGCCTTCAAATAGTTGATGTTAAATGGCTATACACCAAGAACACTAAACCGTAACTAAAAACTCGAACGGCGGACGTCTCTTTGATAAACGTAACACATTACTTACCATTTACTTACATTGTGATTTTTTCACTTTTATGAAATTGGTTGCAGACAAACTAAAGAAATTACGTGGCCTTAAACCCTGATATGAGTACATTGAAGACTACCGGTAGATAGGAAAAAAATTACACAGCGTATTGACGTAGGAAACTGTGTACGCAAACACCCCACACACACACAACACACACAGTGGACCCACACAAAACCTAAAGAAACCTGTATTTATTATAATTAAAATTAATAATTATAGAAATATGAAAATCCACAAAACACACAAACACTACAAAACCTAACATTACTTGAAGGAGCAGTTATATTTTTTGATATTACCATATGTTAACAATTTTAACATTTTAAGTACTTTGTCACACAGCATTGGTAACAACCAAATATAGCATTTCTTATTTAGATTTATATAGTAACTAGTAATTTTTATATAGCATTACCGCGTGTATATATGTACGTCTGGTGAACGTACGCCGGTTGATATTTAATTAACATATTTCTAAATTCATACTTCGTTTCTTATTACAGTATGAATAAAGACGCGTAATATACTTGAAGTACGCGGCCGTGATATAGGAAATTATACAACCAGCGAAACCACACATATACGCAAAGAGTTTCCACTATCTCTGTGAAAATTCATCGGCCCATATGACATTCATGTGTGTTTTATTTTCCAAATTTATTCATTAAAAGTACTTAAAGAGATTGTTATGAACCGTAAAATCCTATGAGTTATTTATTGCATCAAATTAAATTAAGGAAAAGAAGCCTAAAACAAGCAATATTGTGGCCTTATGCTCACGCACCTCCCTAGGTAACTGTAATCTGTTACCCTTTTGTATGCCAGATGTTGCTGGAATCTGCAACATCTCAGCTACCTTAATCAGAAAATCCAAGTTTAAATTTATATACATTTGAGGTTTAAGTTCAGTCCTCATTAAATTTTTTGAAAAAGGGCACTCCCAGAAAGAAGGGAATGTAAAAAGCGAGTCGACCGCTCGGTACCGCCCAGTGAATTGGTGATTTATCATCAATGACAATGACACTCACTTTCTTTTCACTATAAATGTTGTCTTGTTAGTGGTCTTCGGACCTATCTAACGACTGAAAGAGACTAAACAAAGTCGAAACAACAGAAGCACACCACCAATCCTTCCAGAAAGACGGAATAGGTTGTAAGTTTAATTGACGCAGCGAGCTCAATCCATTTAGAACAAGCAAGCCACTCCCGTAATCGTAAATTCGAGACACACACGAAACGTAACGTGCGCCGTACATCAATACTCGGAGAGGTTGAAGTTTTGGTTTTGAATTCTAAATGTAATTACAACAATTGGCAAAAGGTTATATCCCTGTTTCAAACCTTATAAAATGATCACCTGTAATGGGCGTCAATAATTCCCCATCACTAAAACGCCGCAACCGGGTTTTAAAGACGTGGGGCACGCTCGAATTAATTCGCAGCTATAAACCAGTAAAAGCCATCTTGGCTAAGGGAACGCCACACGATCGCCGGATTAAGCAGATGCTGACACGAAATGTGAAATAGAGCCTAAACGTGCAACTGTTTGATGTACAAAACGATCTTGACAACGTCTGGATTTGAGAAGACGACCTCTCAATCACCGAGGATTAAAGAACTATAACACCCTACCGCAGACACCTTATACCAATACAATTTTATGAGAGTGTTTTACACTAGTTAGGTGCAAGGTGAGTTCAACACTTCCACTTCGTATATTTAAAATTCTAAATTTTGAAGGTTTGTGGAAAGAAGCCAAGTGCTATGAATATTCGGGGTTTACATCAGGCTAAGAAAAACGCCCTAGCTGGCGGATCGTTTCATCGCAATGTTAAATGTGTGTTAGCCTTGAGCAACACCTAATAGAAGCTACCATCTGTTTTGCGTGATCGGTCTCAGAGCTAAAAAAGCTCGTACCTCATCAGATGTGTACACTTTAGTACACGAGTACAGATTTAATAATTAAAGGTTAACTTCAGATGATAGAAGATTCTGAAGTATAAAATTTTAAAAACGAATTAAAATCAATTGAAAAACAGCTTAATTCGGTCAAACTTATAATTTTGAAATTTTGAATCAAACTAATTCCTGAGATCACTGGGGGCACAACCCGAAGTCTAGTATTTAGAACGGATGTTTGATATATTTGTATGATGGAGAGAATGTTTAACTAAACAAGGATATTGTGCCATTGCTCTCACACCTCCCTAGGTAACAGTAATCTTGTTTACCTATGTGTTAGCAGAGTTGCTGGAATCTGCAACTTCTCAGCTACTTATCAGAAAAATCAAGTTTAAAATTTATATACATTTGAAGGTTTTACAGTTCAGTCTCATTAAATTGTTTGAAAACGGGCACTCCAGAAAGAAAGGAGTATGTAAAAGCGAAGTCGAACGCTCGTACCGCCCAGTGAATTGTGAATTATCATCAATGACATGACATCACTTTCTTTTTCACTATAATGTCTTTGTCTTGTAGTGGTCTTCGGACCTATCTACGGAACTGAAGAGACTAAACAAAGTCTGATAACAACAGAAGCACACCTCCATCCTGAAAGACGGATATGAGTTTGTAATTTTTTTTTTCATTGACGCAGGCTGCAATCACAATTGTAGAACAATGGCAAGCCATGACGCCGTAAACGGTAGCATTCGGACACACACGAAACGTAACGTGCGGCCGGAACATCAATACTCGGAGAGGTTTGATGTTTTTAGAGTTATTTGAATTCTGAAATGTAATATAAAACAAATTGAGCAAATAAAGGGTTTATCCTTTTCAACCTTTATAAAATGATTACCTGTTAATGGCGTCAATAATTCCCCACTCACTATTACGCCGCAACCCGGGTTAACAGAACGTGGGGCACGCTGATTTTTAATCGCAGCCTATCAACCCAGTAAAAGCCCATCTTGGCTATGGGAACCCACACGATCGGCCGGATAAGCAGGATGCTCGGACCCCGAATTGTGGAATATAGAGCCTAAACGTGCAACTGTCATATCAAATTATTCTGCAAATATCAAACACCGTTCTAAATACAGACGTCTGGGTGTGCCCCCGTGAACTCAGAAAATCAGTTTGTTTCAAAATTTCAAAAATTATAAGTTTCTTGACCGAAATTAAGTGTTCAATTGATTTTAATATTCGTTTTCAAAATTTTTATACTTCAGAATCTTCTTCATCTGAAGTTAACCTTTAATTATTAAATCTGTCGTTGTGGTTGGGGTGGCACATAAAGTGTACACCTGATTGAGGTTAACGAGCTTTTTTAAGCTCTGAGACCCGAAACAGAATGGTACTTCTTTGGTGTTTGCTCAAGGCAACACACATTTTACATTGGATGAAAACGATTCCGCCCACTCAGGGCGGCGTTCTTCTTACCTGATTGTAAACCCCAAATACATAGCACTTTAGCTTCTTTCCACAAACCTTCAAAATTTTAGAATTTTAAAATATAGAAGTGAAAGTGTTGAACACATCTGCACCTAACTAGTGTAAACACTCAAAATTTTGTATTGGTATATAAAGGTCGTTGCCGGTAGGGTGTATAGTTCTCCATTAAAATCACTCGGTGATGTGAGGTGCGTCTTCTCAATACAGACCGTTCAAGATCGTTTTGTACCATCAAACAGTTTTGCACGTTTTAGGCGTCTATTTTCACAATTCGTGTCCAGCATCTGCCTTATCCGTGCGATCGTTGTGGGTTCCCACATAGCCAAAGATGGCTTTTACTGGTTGGATAGCTGCGATTAAAATCAGCGTGCCCCAACGTCTTTATCCCGGATGCGCGTAATAGTGGATGGGGAATTATTTGACCGCCATTTACAGGTATATCATTTTATAAAGGTTTGAAAGGAGGATAAACCCTTTGCCAATTGTTTTAATTACAATTTAGAATTTCAAAACCAAAACATCAACCTCTCCGAGTATTGATGTTCCGGCGCACGTTTTACGTTTCGTGTGTGTCCCGAATCTACGTTACGTGCGTGGCTTGCATGTTTCTAAATTGAATTGAGCCTAGGCGTCAATAAATTACAAACCATTACCGTCTTTCAGGATGGAGGTGTGCCCTTCCTGTTGTTTCGACTTGTGTTTTAGTCTCTTCAGTCGTAGATAGGTCCCGAAGACCACTACAAGACAACATTATAGTGAAAAGAAATGTGATGTCATTGTCATTGGATGATAAATCACAATTCCACTGGCACGGTAACGAGCGTTCACGACTCGCTTTTTACATTATACTCCTTCCTTTCTGGGAGATAGCCACTTTTTCAAAATTTAATATGATGACTGAAGCTTAAACCTCGAAACTGTTATATAAATTTTCTAAGCAACTTGAATTTTTCTGATTATCAAAAGCTGAGAAGCTTGCAGATTCCAAGCAACACATCTGGTACACCAAGGTAAACAGATTCACAGTTACGCCTAGGGAGGTGGAGAGCAAGGAGCACAATATCCCTTGTTGTAGTAAAAACATTCATACAATCCTCAACAAATATCAAACACCGGGGTCGGTTTGTTAGTGATTTCTAGAAGGGAAAAGAAGGACTATTTTCTGGTATATAATATCCACGTTTTCATTTTACATGAAAAGCCAGACTTCGATGCTGTTTTAAGGTTTCGGCGGATTGGAATCAAATCGCTTTTTTTTAACATCCCACACCTTCGTCTCAGAATTCTGCATAAATAACCTCGAATGGTATAGCCTTCCAATAACATTCAGAAATCGAAATTATGATGGGATTGGGTTCAAAAACAAAACAGTAAGGTTATTTTCAAATTTAAATTAGTCATTGGATTATATGATCGTTTTTCCAACGATTTTGTTAAGAAAGAGAAAATCTGTGCTATTATGGAAAGAGGCATCATCAACTGATGATAAGGATATAAGGTCAACAATTTTCCACTGAGTTCCAAGTACTCAAAATAGTAATAGAAATTTTACCGATAAACCAGAACCAATAATTGTGTAACCGGATCACATCTTCTTGATATCTATATAAAAGCCTTGTATTACGGTTTTTTTTAAAGCTACAATTGGATTGTTTTTCTTAAAACATACAATGTTAAATGGCAAGTCTTTATAAGTCCTAATAATACTTTTTGAGACGCCACTGATTCCAGAATTAAAATTAAGTAAAACAAATAAACTGTGATAGCAGTTTAAGAAACTCTAGCAATAGCACCAGCTGATGTTGCTAAGTTTGTTTTGCTCCATGCGAATTGTGGACTAGCAATGATATTTCATAATCAAAGTTCATATTTGTCTCCTGATGCAAAATTTACTAGTTTAAGAAAGGGTATGTACATTGCAAAATAGATATATTCTTTGTATTTTAGGAAAAAGTCCGCTGAAAAAAAAACTTCCTCATAACGACTTATATTTTTGTAAGGGAAATTACTAACTTACATTTAGGCCACACAAAAAGTGTACTCTACTCACATCGAATAGTTATCTTTCTATGGATGGAATGGAATGGAATGGATCTATCGATCTAACCGTTTAGGAGCTACAACGATATTTACTTACGGTTAGTTTTGTACCGACTTCTTTTATTTTATTGGTGTAGATTAGAACTGTAAAAGTAGAAGTAAAATTAATAATGGGGAAGACCAATCCTTATTGAAAGTATCAACTTAAGAAACAGAAATGAAAGGGTAGTAAAGGTTACATTTTTAAACGTGTGAGAAATCAATGCAGGAAATGGTAGAAATCTATATTGAAACAAATACTTTAAATAATGGGCATTGCCCATTAGACTCAATGGAATGTAATAAGAGTTATTTTTATACATTTGTTCTTTGAAACAAATTTTAATTTGATAAAACAATATTTGAATTAAAATATGAACTAACATGTACTTTTTTATTTCGGTTAATTATATTTTTTAATAAACATTAGACAATTTTACAAACATGAAACTTATAGATTATAAATAAATATTAAAATGATTATAACCACGTGAGTATTAAAAGAAGTTTTGGTAATATTAAAAGTGTAAAACTAATATTATGCATATTAACTTATCCAACGTTCCCTTTTAGTATTTTAATTTGTTTCCCCACCCAATATTTATGAATTAAGGTATCCCTTCTATTTGTTCTTTAAGGACAAGAAGCTTGTAATTGAATTGGTCCCTTATGTATTAAAGCTATCCCTTATTCATTAAACATAACATCTAACAAAATGCAGGAGACACGCTCTGTAATTGAGGCAGTGACACTGATGTATAGAATTGTTTCACTCATAGCCTGACATTTTTGACAAGTGACAGAGTGTTCATCGTTTACGCATGGCCGGCTTTGGTAAGACAATGATCAAAAGAGAGGAAATATTATCTTGACAGTTGATTCAGGATACTTGATAAAGTTTAATATAGCAAGGACACATGAGGTATTTTACCGAGCTGTAAACCAGATAATTATAAACCATATGAAAAAGCAGCATATGGAAGCTAAAAACAGAAGCAGAAATTAATTGATTTGCAATAATAAGAAATTTAAAATAATAATTGTTATGTATTTTATAAATATGATTATTAGATACCGTAAAAAGGTAAATGTAAGGTATATATGACAATATAATATATGTATACTATATATATAATATAAATAGTATATATATATATAATATATATTATATAATATACATGGTAGCTCAGATAGCGCAACGTAATAGTTGCTATGGAAATCGAAATCTTGTAACCAAACATTTGAATATTGACCTTCCACTCCATTTATTTTGTTTTAGTTTTCCAATAGGAATAAAAATTAACATACTAAAATCTTACATTGATTTACTCAGTTTTTTGTAAAAAATTTACTCTGCTATGTTGTAATAATTGTTATCCCCGGGGAAAGACCAATGTCAAAAATATCCACCAAGACGCCTCAACCAATTACCATGGGGTAAAACTTGTAATTACAACTAAAACTTAGCTACAGTCATCGTATAAACATGAGAGCCTCAACTACATAATGTCAGTTCATTTTTCGGGATTGTCTTGGCAACGAAAACAAGATACAAATATAAATTTTTTCGAGTGATGGCCTTTGAATAACGTTTAGAGAGGCCAATACAGTACCGTATAGTTAGTGCCATTAGATTTAATGTTACACAAATATGTGTCCTCGATTTAATACTGCTTTTCAATTTAGAGTATGAAAATATATGTATTTTATAATTTACTATTTTATGAGCCATCGGAAATATAAAAACGAAAATATGGTCTATCTATGGTTTTGAACTCTAATTCCAAACCTTATGTGGTGTTTTAATCGTTATTAATAATATTTTAATTCCACTATTTAGTCACAAGTTTTCGTGGGTGTTAAATTTCCCACGTCGTAGGATATCCAGAATTTGAAACACAAAGCATAGCTCTTCTATTAGTGGCAGCAACCCCATCTCAGCCTCAAATTGACGTTTTATAATTAATGAAAATGTCTTATTTCATCATTGAACCCATGAGATTTTCGTGCGGTATTTTTCAACTTTAACATATTTTACAACGAATGTTTCAAGACAGTGGCTACAACTAAGAACTTAAGTGAAAAATCTTTAAATGTAACTTATTCCCTCGGTTTTTAGAAAAACTATTTCAGCAGTGTTGTGTAAATTACTCTGGCGTATGTTTTATTTGTTTTCGTATTACTTACCCAATATTGTTATTTTCGATGTTTCGAAATGTTTAAATATTATTTTAAGGTAATATTTTTAAATCTCTGCTAGCATACTTGGTTCTGTTGTCACCGTATGTACGGGGCCGGGGGGGGGGGTGTGGGGGGGGGGGGGGGGGCCCCTAGTCCTGGGTTGAACCTTAATGATTTTTTTTTAATTATCAGAGTCCTTAAGAGTTTTAAAGATGTGTTTTTTAAAAAAAATGTTTTAAGGAGCAAGTTATTCCATTAAAAAATGACTAAGCAATTTTTACTGTAAATAAGTGGAGTGGTTTGAAAGACCTTTTTTTTATTTAAGTCAATTCTTGACTTCGATTCTAATTCTTGAATCTGTAAAATTGAAGAATTTTTGACTTTAATTTATTGAATATAGTCTTTTAAGGTATCACCTAAAATCCTGGCTTTTAAAAAGTTTTTTTAAAAAACAGATCCGCATAGTTTTGAAACCATAATCTTAATCTTTAAAGGGGTATAAGCTATCACACAAACATAGCACGCTGTACAATATTTTGTGGTACTCGTGGTTACTGCTATAGAATATGTTAGAGAGACAGACAGTTTGCCACCCTTCATTATTTTCTGGTTCCGTCGAATATCGTCCAACGCCGTCAAGGCCTCACTCGTAATTTTCCCACAATACAACCCGGAAGGTTCAAGCAGAAAAACTAAAAATTAGTTGTTTGAAGAAAGTAACAACGTATTCTTGTAGGTCTTTGGTGATCATACAGTTCCAGTTCAACACAATAGTTATAGTGATTATTCATGAATAAAATATGAGATAAAAACAATTCTTCGAAATAGGGATTAACAACCGTTTAATGTTAAAAGAATAACTAAAATGTTGTCTATTTGTATAAATTGTAAAGCCTACTTACATCAATAGCCGTTAGTAAATGCATTGATATAGACGTAATTCCGTAAACAAACTCGTTGCTATAATAATATTCCCCCTTTCAGGGATTTTAAATGACTGTGCTGTTACCTGACAATTTAATTCTGCGGGTCTCGGGTTACCAAGCTGAGGAGCCATAATCTTGGATAGTACAAACAAGTTGTTTAATATATGAATTTAAAGGGTATTATTAACTAAGACGCCATAAATATTTCACTTAGTACATTAGTTTTATGGGAATGTAACTATAACTATTTTGAGCTGTTTTAAAATCATTAATTTTTTTCACAATCTAAAACTTAATATTAATTTCAAATTTACACTTGACTATATACATATATTCCAAGAAAAGAAATTCTACTTATTTTAAAAAGGATTAAACCATTCTTCAGACGAAACAAAGGTAGTAAACGATAAAATTAAAACTTTTGCACTTGCAGTAATGGATAACAATATCGATGTTTAGGAACAAAACGCTATCAATTCATCCCTCTTGAATATTTTCGGCCAATTACTGCGTAATACTCTTGTGTATAGGCAGAGAAAGAGCAATTTACCTTGATGGGCGAACGCCGAAGGAGCTTTATCTTCCATTATTAACCATTCCTTGTGAATAGCCTGATATATAGAAACGTGAATTATGGAAACCTACTAAAATTATGTCCCGTATTAAGCTGAATTTTTTCAATATAAATCCTGTTAAAACACATGTCTGTGTCAATCTGTGTCTTAAGATTGTATAATTAAAGTCATTATAATTATCAATTAAGTCATCATATATTCTTCCAAAAGCAATCGGTTGATGAACGAATTTAAACTCATTTTAACTACAAAGTGCTTTCTAAGAGTGCTTTCTTTTCTTTTTTTTTTAATGTGTTGGTTTTAACCATAACAAACGTGTTTTTAACGTTTATGCATTTCTTTTACATAACACCAACGTTGTACATATTTCCAGGATATAGTTAATAGTTCTTCAAAGACCAAGAGCCGAGAGCTAATTTTCTTTTATTTATAAGAAAACTAACTACATTTTCTTAAAATCGATGGAGAAATTCCTCATAGTAAGAAAGATAAAGGTTCGTGCAGCGTAACCTAGTATGATAGAACTGCCAAATCCGGTGGCCTTATTACATGTGCACAAAGTTGTAAACTTATTTCGTAGAGTTGCATGTTTTTCTATCATCAATAGCTCTATTAAACAGTTCCCTGAGGTTGATTCAAGTAAGTCTTTCTCGAACAGAAAGCACTCCCAATTCCCTCTCTCAGTTGGACTTTTATTAACACCAACAAGGAAGAGTTCCTCGATTAATACATAGCTTTTGGTAGTTGCAGACAAAGGTGAAGTTGGCTAGCGTTATTCAGAGTCTAAAAAATCCAAAAATTCTGCAATATTAAAGTCTGGACATCTGTGGTTTTTCAAATACTGCTGTAAGAAACTAGTGCTACTTACTATATTATTACATTAATTTTAAGAAGTCTAGTTTGCCTTCTCTGTCTAAAAACAACAAAAGTGTTTCCCCATTTAAAATCTATTTAAAAACATGTAAAAACTAATTTACATACTTAGCCTATATCAGTCGTCGGGAGGCTATGGCAGGCTTCCTTTCAAGGCTACTGACCTCCAATGACCGATTTGAAATTCTGAATCTGAAACAGTTTTGAATTCTCAATGAGAGGAAATAAAACTATTGATGTAAATGTCAGTCTCAATGAATATCGTTGTCAATGGACTAGAGAGACGAGACAACGTCCTCCAGCATATTTCCCTTACGTCCTTAAAGCCAATGACTGCTAAAGAGGTACTGCTGCACAGTTCGATGCGTATGGTGTTCGAAGCTTGCTAATATAATGTTTGTTTCGTAGCTGCAGAAAAATAAGAGTGTTTTGTGTGGTCTCATAATACCGTTTAGAAATAAACGTTAAAACATAGGAATCCACGTTCAAAGAGAGCAATTTATTTCTTGCTTATGTGAATAATATTAATTTTACAATTCAAATTAACTATAGTATTTGAATATGTCCTAAGTGTATAAATTTACTTCTCCAGTTAAAAGGCACTTACATATTTAGAGATATCCTCTTTAATTTTGGTTAAACTTGTTTATTAAAAGAAATCAGTATTATACACTAAAGTATAAAGTTCTAAGACAGTTTGGTTCCAATTATCATGATGGACGTATGTTCTCTTGGAGGGAGCTTATATCGAAAAAATTCCTTAGGGAATGTATCTAGACTGAGGGCTGACTGAGGCCAGTCAAATGGGTTTTGGTATACTCGTTTATGTCCTCGTAACCAAACAAAAACCTTTGATCTTTCAACGTTTTTAAAAGCAGCTTTTTATTTGGTCTTGTATAAAACGCTTACTCAAACCTATGAAATGCATACCTTGGGGAAGTTGGGCTTTGGAAAAAAATCCAGATAGGCTTTTAGACTACGAAATAATACCTGTATTAAGTTAAGGCTGCTGAGGTTGCTCTGTTTTTATATAATACCGTTGTTCCTGTGCTGCAAATAAAAGTGAGCATTAGTATGTGGCATGTAATATTCACCAATATGACTCTAGGTGCCAGCGAAAATATACAGTTTCCTGAGTTCAGTCAACATAGTGCCGCAGCTTTTAAAGCTTTAATTTTTCACAGGTTAGCTGGACGCGGCTGAAGATTAATTTCGCATATTAGGAACAATTCCGCCGTAGATTTCAAGAAGGAGCTTATTGTGTGCGACAAAAATGCAAACTAACCCTCGCTTTTTAGACAATTACAATTATACTTTTTCTAACAGCGATTAGATTATCCATTAAATCAACTCGTTTACCAAACATTTAGTGTAAATAACCCGTGAGCGTACCATTGAATGAAAAAATAACAGATTAATAAATACTCAGCCAGAGTATTTTAAATAATAAAGAAGAAATTTAAAGTATATATGCTCAAGGACAATTGATCTGGTTGACTGGTATCAATCTAGAACATTTTTTGTTCAAACTCTGTTTTTATAGAGTATTCAGTTGTTTCTTCTCCTTAAACATGTAACCATAAACTGCAGTTTTTCAGGAAATAATTTGGATCTATTGCATTCAATTGGAATTTCCAAAACTTTGTTAGTATGTCTTTTATAATGACATTCAAGTGCCATTTTTTGAAACAAGGGATAGAGAGGAATAGGAAAGTTGAAAACATGGCATAATAACCATTTCACAGGGTAATGTTTATAATTATTACATATTAATGGTTGCGAAAGTAATACCACAAAAATAATGTAGACAGATATTTTACTCACAACGAAAAAGTTCAAAAAGTTATAACGCAAGTTGTATTTAAAAATAATTAATTTTTTTTTTGTGCAAAATTATTGTTCGTATAAGATACAGAAGTTGCATTAAGTCTGTACGAAATACTGTAACTTGTTCTTTTCTAATCGAATGTACCTTTAACACTATGAATTAATAGGGTTTTTTTTGGTGTTTTTTTTGTATCGTACTGTATTAATGTGTAAAATTCTTCATATTAATAAACATTTGTTACACCATCATATAATAATTTCTATAGTTAGTTTTTAATTAAGTATAAAACTAGAAAGTTCTATACAATATACTAAAGCACCACATAAATCAACGCTAAATATTTGAATTTATCCTTTACAATCGTAGAAGTAAGAAGCACTGTAACTTCAATGCCATATTTCTCTTTAAAAACCCAAATCAGCAGTATAGTATGACGTTTCAGGAATCATTAGACTCAGGAAATACTTTATAAAATAATATAATTGTTTACTACTTCTGATAATGATGTATGTTGGATAGAAAACACGTTATTCTTATTAATAAAAGGGCGGATTTAGCATATTACATAATGTGAAATATGTTACTTATATTTTTGCTATACACAAAATGTCAATACACACTCACAAACTTCTCAGATGTATAAAGAAGCCGTGAATATGACTTGAATTGTAACTTTTGATAAGTCACTTGCTCTGATTCGTAAGTTATTATCATCCTTTTTGAGTATTATTGAATTAAATTTCCATTTGGAAGAGTCGTTTGTTAATTTACCAGAAGTTTTGAATTTTGGATTTAGTATTTTTAAGTAGTTATTTTCGTTTGTGACGCTTTTTATTAATTGCCACGCATTTTTCAAAAAGTCTCTACATTTTTAACTTTACTGCAACGCCTTGAGCTTTAGAGGCTCTTATTTTCCTGCAATGATTGAATCCGAGTCGTACAAAAAATGTAAAACTTTTCGTTCTTAAAGTTGTAATATTTAAATGCTAAATTTTTGCCTTTTCCGCCTGTACGAAACTGGCAGACCCACGTTGCGTCAAAGACAAGAACGAGGACGTACCGATTGTACGTGATGACATTCTGGATGGCTGTACTTAAACCTGCCGTCACTCGTGTTGCTGTATTCCCGGATCAAACTAATTAAAAACAAATGAGAATATTCTGAAACCACTGAGTCATAGGGTTGGTGTGTTCTACCACAGCAGTGTTGAAGTTACCAGTACTAATGATTTCTAACACCTTGGAAAGTAGAAAATTTTGAACGGACTCGAACTACCGTTTTAGTTATTAATGCCAGAAATTGTGTAGTTTTTCCACAATTCTTCATGTGTTGACTGTGTCAGAAAAATTCTTGTATGGCATCGTTTACGGCGCTGTTACGGATTATAACAAAGGCTTCCGGATGGCGAGAGCTGTATGTGTGTGTCTGTTTGAAACGATAACGATGCTGCAGCACAAATAGAAGATCGGTGTCTATGTTTTATTGAAATTAATTTTTATAATATTATATACAATTTAGAAACAATCTACTGTGATTGCAATAAGGTCTTAAAAATGTAGTCGATGACATGTTTAAATGTAAAAGTATGATGAGAAACTAAATTTCAAGAAACTCCCATACCATATAAAGCAAGACAGTATGGAGGCGTTTACTAAATTTACTAAACATTTTCTTATTATTTATAAATTAAAGTAAAAGTGTTCATCATTTATCATTGATTATAAAACAGTCAACGCTTTAATTAACAAATCAGAAAATCAACAATTAACGCACTTAATTCATGAGCATTTGTTTATAAACAGTGAACGTTTAATTATAAAAGCGAACGCTACATTAGAACTATCAATTACGCGACGTTCGTATTTTCATCATGTTTCTCGAAGAAGACATCTGTGACATGAAAAGTCGAAGACACCACGGCATATTATGTTTAATTTTGTATTTTTTCTTTGTTAAAGCAATAAAACAATAACCTCCCTCACTTATGTTTACTAATTTTGATTTATTAAAAAATGTATAACCTATGAGTGTTCTTACTTTATTTATTAATTAGGTAAAATCGAAATTTAATGCAAACTGTAAATTAAATACTTTAGTTAATTACAACTTTATCTGACTTATTTCATTAATATTTATTCTGCTCAGCTCGACAAATTATAAACAATGTAATCATGTATAAACATTTAGAAGTATATCTTTCAATTGTGTACCACTTTCAGAATGATACATCTTGTTTCTGAAGTTCTTACATACAGATGCAAATTCTATAAGAGTAATTTTTTTAACATACATAAATGTTTCAGAAATAAGGGAACAAGTATTACGTCATTCATATTATCGGTAATGAGGTATTTTTATGTGAAAAATAGTACAATTTCTGATAATGTAAACTTGACTATGATAAGCAAATAAATGGTTGCGTTTTATTAATTGAAACAATGTCAAATAATTTGACGGGCTACAGTCTATACGTAAGAAAGAGTAAACTTTATTTGTGGATAAAATGTCAAGTCAGAGCCAGTAATGTTGACAGAGAAAATACAGGAGATAGAATTAAAACTGTATTATCGTGTTAGGCGGTACTCTAGGGTCCGTTAAGAGGTTAAAGTGATAGGAGAGCGACTTTCTTTATTGTCCGTAAAGTACTTGTTTTCAATAAATACATCAGCAATGCTATCCCAACTAAACAGTATGAAGCTACTTACATTATACATATTCTTTAATAAAATATAATAGAGAGTAATTATCAGGTTTCTTTAATATATTGAGGAGTTTTGTGCGTTTAAATTTATAGGATTACTAATTAATACGGATTGTAACAATTGCAGACACTTGGGATGTTATACAAAATACTACATATATACGTAACCCAAGAAGAGGCCCAAAGTGAATATTGTGGGCACTTGCGATGGTTTTACGAGGGGGTTACATATAAGCAACCCGAGAAGAGGACCAAAGTAACTAATATGAACACCCCTCTAACATAAATGATCTTAGGACCCTAGGCCGGCGCAAGCGAGCCCGAGTGTGTGCATACTGTCGTCTGCCTGTCTGTGCCTGTGTGCCTGTCCATCTGTATTTCTGTGTCTGTCCATACCATCTCCAATAACGATTATCACCTGTGTAGTCCCGTATTACAGTATTAAATATTATTATGAAACACAC
>NW_025779094.1:0-16951 GCF_021130785.1 Homalodisca vitripennis | reverse complement strand
GTATGATAGTGTTTGAAAACACGGGTACATACAAAGTGCTACTTCACGATTTTGAGTGCCACTCATAAGCAGTTTCTTTCCTTTTAAAACCCGGCTGCACACCCCGTGTTGTATTTGAACACCACAAAGCAGCGTTTTAGCTTCCTTCGGGGGGGGTTGCCATTTTCCTTTACTGGGAAGTGGGCGGGGGAAATGGCGACCTGATCAGCAGCGTAGCGGCTGCTGGGGCTCCGCCCAACGGGCGGGACCACGGCGTCACAGCTGCGGCCCATCTTCTCTTGGTGCAACATGTGCTTCCAGTATCTGTCTGATAACGTTAATTCCGGAAGTCCCATGATGTGAACCTTAGCATTTTGGGTTTTTTTGATTACCATGTATAGCGACTATAAATGGACCCCGTGGCGCGAGAAAAATGACAGAACATTTTTGGCGGAAAATCTAGACAGATTATGTATTCCGTCACTAGGAGTCTCATGCACCAGTACAGCAATAATTACTTTGAACGTTCCACAGTCGAAATAGTCTGTAAGAAAGCCACTAGAGTGCATAAACAGTTGCAATATTGATTGTTTTAGGCAACTCCGAATCATAGGACGGGTCATAACCGTCCAATACTCTTTTTGGGATCAAACGGCTATAACCGTCCTTTACTCTTTTGGAACCAACTTTCAGCTACTCCTCAACAGGTTTAAATTATGACAGAAAATCAGGGTTTGAAAAAAAAATCAAAAGCACAATTAAGTAGGTTTTAATAAAAATAGTAGAAAACAACATTATAAAATATGAGAATATCACAAAAACGACAGTTGAAAGCAAGAACACAATTGAACTGAGAAATGAGTAACAGAGTGACTTGTGGGGGGCTTCATATTGAGGGGGATGCCAGCCCACTCTCAGCTTGTCCAGTATATCTCTGTCTGTAGGGCCGCCGTCGTGGATATTTTGTTGTGTACACCACTGGTATATATCCACCACCTAAGTTTGTAATCTTAGGTTAAGTCCGTCCGGGGAGCACTGGGGTCTCTCCAGCACATAAGAAGTTTCTTTATTCATATACATCAAAAAAAGAGATAGCATCACAAAGTGACTAAAATTAATAAATGAAAAACTTATACAATAGTTTTGAGCCCATGACACTAAAGTTAATAAATGTGTTTTGTTGGTTTGAGACTATATTTGTAGAACTTGAATACTTATATACTTACTCAATTCGAGAACCATACATGCTGGATAGATTGTGTCATTAGATTTAATATTTAATAAATACTCTATCAAAAAAAACTCTTTAGCACGTTGGCAGTACTATAGAAGAATCAAGAATCGAAGAATCTTTATTTCCAAAGTACATTACAATAATAATTTGTTCAAACACAAAAAATTACAATTAAAAAGTATATAAAAGTACAATGGATAGGCACCTCTGAGCTATTAGCTGAGTTGAGGTTGCCATCACTAATTATTTTAGGCAGATGGGCCGGGCAGCTCCTCTGTCAGAGTAAGATATACATAATTAGAGAAATGAAATAAACCAAAACCAATTATTTAAAACAAAGCACAAAATTAAGTTGTATTCTCATAATGAAATTTCCCAATACATTACATTATAACCACAACATATAAAAATAAAAAATTACTACATAAATTCACTATACACATACATACATATACATAAATCCACACACAAACCACATACACTCATACAGATACATATACATTTATACACATTCACACATACATACAAATACACAGCCACACATAAACATAAATTTACAAACACATACATTACTGAAACAGATAACACACATACAAAACACACCTACAAAGATACTTAAGAGCACAATAGATAAAGATGTAACCATTACATACACACGACTCATACAATAAAACAAGTCTTCAACAAAATATCTAATTTATGAGCTCGCACTACATCAAACAATTGTAAAAAGCCAGCATTTCAAACCTTCGTATGAAATGTACCCAATGTTTTTCGACGAGGACACATCGAAAGGTAACTTTTGTTAAATAGAGCTTCGGAGCTATGAATGTATAAAAACGCTTGTAGTGACTTCTAATTTAGGAAAAGGAATAGTTAACTCGGTTTAAAATTTGTAACCTAATCGATTGAACAATTACAATTTCCCAGTGTGTGGCCGCCTCTTGAGAAAAATATCCTGAGTACTCTATAAATGTACAAATATCTAAGCGGAAGTATTCCAAGCTGAATATAAAGAGGAAAAGAAGAATCACGCCGATTAGCCCTTGACAATAACCCTAATTGATCCTTGGTTTTGATTTATAATAATAGGTCTTGATATAATAGAATAATAGGCTCCTCCCCAAACATGAAATGACCATATTTGTAATTTAGAGTTAATTATAGAATAGTAAATAGTTTTCAAGACAGATATTAGGACATAAATTTTTAACTGAAGAAAATAAAACTTCCTCAATGAATTGTTTAAATCGTTTTTTACATTCAAAATGTGTTCACTCCAATTACACCTTTCATCCAGAATAACCCCTCAGATACTTTATTTGTTCCACCCTGCTCAAATTTTATTAACGCAACCCTGACATGGATTTCTCACATCTCACCGACAATTAAGCATTGCTTGCATTTAAAAGAATATATCTTGTTGTATGTCTTTTCCTATTACTTAGAGAAAAATTCATAAACTTCGTCTTTAACGCTCAAGGACCATCCTATTTCTAGCAAACCACCGTTTTCAATTTGTCAAGGTCTTCTTGCATTACGCTATACACTATTTGACTATTTATAGTGGAATAGCAAAGAGGGCAGTGTCATCAGAACAACAAGTTAGGGAACCCGATCGGTATTTCCATTACACAAGCTATTAAATATACAGGGTGATTCATGAAGTTCACCACCCCCCCACTTCTACAGCACATTGTACTAGTAAAAATAAAGAAAAAAATGTTTATATAAACATAGGTCCCGAAAACGCTGTCGTTAGCGAGTTTACAGCTATCGAAAGATTTCGCCTGAATTCCAGGGTAAAGAGGTAAAATCAAGCCCTACTGAACTTTTGGAAAGGTTATTCAAGTAAGAAATATAGTGGATTCTTATGTATTTTAACCTGATAAAGCTAATAAAATAGGTTTCAGAACTGTAACCAGTAGTAGTTTTTGAGGAATTCAGGGTTAAATGCAAAAAATTGTGGTGAGCACGAAACAATGTTTTTTTTAAGTTCTGATGTACAATAACTTTGTAAAATTGGTATTAAATACATAAAAGTCAGCCATACATTAATTGTAGAGAATTTAATTCTGAGAAAATTGATATAATCAAAGTCTAAAATAAAACATAAATACAGTACCTAAAAAATCGATTTTATTCAGTAATAAAACATTACTAGTTTTAAAGCAAAATTAATCAGGTTGGGCCAATCGTACGCACTTTTTTTATAATAGATGTTCGAAAATGAGCCCAATCATTATCCAATACATTTTGCAAGCACGTTTGTGTTATTGCTTTTGTTGCGTTTCTTAATTTTTCAGGACTTCCCTGTATCTGCACAGCCGAATCCATAAATACGGACAATTAATTCATCACGAGAATTCACTTTTGTCTTGTATACAATGTATTTCCATCCCATCCCCAGATGCAATAATCCCAATGTAGAATAGATCTGGTGATCTTGGTGGCCAAGGGTGAGGCCCTCCCACGACCAATCCTAGTGTCCAGGAAATTGATTAAAAAAAAAGATTATAAGTAAGCAGAAACGGCACGTGAAAAGTGGGGAGGTGCATTCCCGTCCATGCTGGAAGTAAAAATTTTGTCTGGAGATGTAAAGGAACATTTCTCTAACAGCTGCGGCAACTCTTCTTGAAGGAAATGCAAATAGAAACTCAGCATTTAGTGCGTCCAGATAATATGAAAGGTCCAATCAGCCGAGTTGTGCAAAAGGCCACACCAGACATTGACGCTAAAATCGGTGTTTGAAAGTTCTGTTCCACTACCCTCAGTGTGGATTTTCTTCTGCTGCCATGAGTGTTCATTGTGCAAAGTAATTTGGGACCACCAGATCCCCGAGTGAATTGTGCCTCAATTCCGTAAACAAAATACGCGTTGTAGAGTTGATTATTAATATATCAACAAAGTTTTCAAAACTCCAAGCGAAGCGGACCATCCCCTAGCTTGTAGAAGGTTGATTTTTTAAGACCTTTTTGTTTATGAAACGAGATAAAATTTGTTTTCAGATTTAAGTGATCCTCGCCACACCGTTGATTGCGAAACTCCCTATCCGCCTAGAAATACCATTAATCGTGTAACTTACAACCTGGACTGGCGATGAACAGCATTAATAACAATAATCATCTTCAAGTTGGACAGTGCTTCGTTCATCAATTGGTTCTAGTACTTGGTAGTGATCCCTGTTTCCCGAAGAGTAAAAAAAGTTTCCTGAAATTGTTTTGGTATCTGGAATCCTCCTATTAGGGTAACGTAGTTTCATATTTCTTTCTAAACAGCAGCGAATCTAGCAAAAAATTAACCATTACAGTAAACCCCAAAATAAAAACCATATCAGCGTATTCCTCTGAATGTAAATAAGGTAAGGCATTTTTTTTCGCTGAATAAACAATTGAATTATAACTCACGAGAAAAATTGCATTTAATAACCACGATTCACAGAAAACACCCGATCTCCTTGCCTGTAAGCTTGCAAAAACACCACTAAATACACAGTTCTAAACGTAACAGTAACAGAATAAGCCATTGTTGATCAGTCTGTTATTCGTGCGTTTACCAACTTAGAAATTAATAAAACAAAAAACTGCTAACTGATTTTCGATGAATTAGTAAACCAATAATGGGAAAATGTTTGCTTCATTTATTTTCGAACATTTGATGTAAATTTTTTTAAAAAAAAAAAGTAACAACGTAATAAAACATGATATTTTTATTTACAAGGTGGAGTTGAAACAAATTTATTTAACAGTTAATCTTGTTTTGCTTTCTCTTCAATTTATCTCATCATTAAGGAACAAAACATTTTGTTTTTGTTTTATTTTAAACTAAATACCGTACGGTATTTCTTAAACAGCTAGTAATGTATTATACTGAATAAAAATAGATTTTTTGGTACTTATTTCTGTTTTATTTTAGACTTTGATTATATCAATTTTCTCAGAATTAACATTCTCGTACAATTAATGGTTTGTTTGATTTTATGGTATTTTATTACCATATTTAAAACAAAGTTATTGTACATCAAACTTAAAAAAAAAACATTGTTTCGTGCCCCAATTTTTTGCATTTAACCCTGAATTTCCTCAAAAACTACTACAGGTATCAGTTTCTGAAACCTATTATTATTAGCTTTATCCAGGTAAAAATACATAAGAATCCACTATATTTCCTTACTTAATTAACCTTTCCAAAAGTTCAGTATGGCTTTTATTTTACTCTTTTATACCCAGGAATTCAGGCGAAATCTTTTCGCGTAGCCTGTAACTCGCTAACGAAGTGTTTTCCGGACCTATGTTTTTATATAACATTTTTTCATTATTTTTAACCTAGTGACAATGTGCTGTAGAAGTGGGGGGAGAACTTCATGAATCACCCCTGTAGAACTAAAAATAGGTATTGGACACCAAATACAGACAGACCTTGTGGTACTCCAAATTTTAATCCGGAGAGTTGAACTGACGGAGTTCAAGAAATCTTAACACATTGGAGATCGGTTTGTTTAGATAAGCTCTTAAACCATTCCATAAGGGATACCTCTAACTCCAGCTACCCAAACGATAGTCCTAGTAAAATTTTTGTGATCCACGGCAATCAAATGCCTTAAAGTTATATCAATTAAATATTCCACTGACCAATTTTACCACTGTTAATTTTTCCTTCATAAATAACCGTCTGAACAGAACTTTAAGGAGAGCATCTTCAGTAGATTTTTTTTGCCCAATAAACCCAAATTGATTTGCCACAAAAAAAACTTTATTAGAATCTAAAAAACTGAACCAACCTGATTTTCGATAATCTTTATTTTCCATTATTTTAAGAGACAACAGATAAAATGAGAAATCGGCTCCCGATAGTTATTAAGATCTTTATTGGAACCGGTTTCTTGTGAAGTGGGACAAACTATGCAAGTTTTTTAAAGAGATAGGAAAAGATACCAGTTTCGAAGTTTTAAAAAAAAACTCAAGGTTAATTAAGAAATGCCAACACAGTAGACAAGATATGACCCATTTTTTACATTACATGCGCTGAAGATACCATCAATACCAGGAGACTTGTTAGACTGTTAAACTGTTGATGAACAGCTAGAACTTCGTTCAGAAACTAGTAGGATAGCAAAAAAAATGAATTATTTCCGAAAACTATGAATACCTTAGCAGGAAAAGACATTGGGTGTACATATGATAATAATCGAAAGGCCGATCAAAACATTCAGATTCGTTTCATTAGGTTTTTTTCAACTGCAATTAACCGAAAAAAAGATTGAACTCATTAGCCGACAGCTTGGACAGTCTGTGAGATTAAGTTCTTCAGGCCTCTGGATAGAGAATAAACCACCTGGAATGTGATGATTTCCTCTTTTGGCGAACCAAGCATGTTAATTAATTGTTTCTCACCATTGCTTCCTGTAAATCATATTTAGTTTTCCTTCAAAAATATTACTGGTAATAATGTATTTTTTTCATCAATATCTTTTTTCAACTTTTTCCTATAATTTTTGAAAAAAAAACGTTGAAATTTTTTGGATCGTTCAATCTTTTTTTTGATTTTTTATACAGTAAAGTTACTAAATACCGCTGAACGCTTGCAAAGATCAATAGTCATACCAAGGCTTTTAACAACTTAATATTTAAGAGGTGATTTTGACTTTTATTACATTGACAATAAGTTCCACAGCCCGTTCCTCAATACATCAGCGAAACAATGAAAACTGATACATTGGGGCATCGGTTTTTCTTCACAAATAACTGACCAGTTGTACTGTGTCTAAGAAAAACTTTCCATTTTGACTAAAATCTGTTTTTATTTTTTAAATGTCAGGATAGACAAAGTATCCTTCGTCTTTATTGACAAATTTGGAAATAAAATATTACAAACTACATGTCATCATGGTCCCTTGCCTTAAAAGAAGTTTTAAACATCAAATTCAAATGCTACATTTAACTCTAGATCTAAAAATAAATGATTTAAAGCAGCTATTTCCTCTAGTGGGTGAGTCAATCAGTATGAATTCAAGGCCATTACTTGACATAATCGCTTAAATACACGTCGAACTGATCCATTGACCGCTTAAGCAAAGTCAAAAGTTCATAAACCCCGGAAACAACTAAATTCCGAACTTTGGATTCAGACAATAAGATATATTTAATTCATCCAAGGAAGCAGGATGCAGATAGAATGTGAAATAGCAAGCCTATAAACTCGCCACCACGATAGCAACAGAAAGCCCAACAGAACCTCAATGTCAACAGTGACCCTTGAGAGCGTCAGCTGATTGCATAGTATGCGCCTGATCGTCTGGCTTCATATCGAGTACACTCACATCAAACCATCACTCCACCCTGATCTGTAGCTATCATTACAATTTGGGGATACTGGGTTATACCCGTCTAATTAAATACAAACTTATTTCACATTCGTGTATCCAAAACTTCTGTCAGTAACAATTACATCTGGCAAAGAAGGCAAAGTATTAAGAATAAATATAAAAAAGAATCAAAAGTTTTCTCTTAGACTATAGTATATTCCATGTGAAAATATAAAAAAAATCTAGTTTTGTCTCGAAAAACAATATTGATTGTTGAGTGTTTACGACTTTTTTAACACAAATAAAAACTTACTTACAGTTTTTTGTCAATTTGCTCCATTGAACTAACAATAAAAAATGAAAGGGATCACCCTGAGCCATCCTCAGAAACACTTTTGCCATGTCCTTACCCATAAATATGCATAATTCTTTTATCCTGTTATCACCGATCGTGCAGCAGCCAGTAGTTTCCGTCTATGTATGGCTGGAGACTCACGTTAAACGTAAGACCAGTATTAGCATGTGGACGAAGTGTAACCAA
Organism: Homalodisca vitripennis; assembly: GCF_021130785.1. Taxonomy (NCBI): domain Eukaryota; kingdom Metazoa; phylum Arthropoda; class Insecta; order Hemiptera; family Cicadellidae; genus Homalodisca; species Homalodisca vitripennis. Next base: position 8,893 of record NW_025779094.1, on the reverse strand, counting down.
GACGTCATGTTAAGTTTAGTGGTTTCTTTTGAACTCTATCCCGTTTTATCTAAAGAATTTTAGCTTGTCCTTCTCGTCTGACCGAACTTAGCTATAATTCCAGCAGGACCGGTCAGCAACATTTCTTTTTTTTAGACGGGTGGCAGGACATCGATAGCTTCTCTGGAGATGTTTTATATCGAGTAGCAACGCCAACCTTCTTCACTAACTTCGTACACGTCTTCGGTTTTGCTTTTCAGGAATCCCCTTAATCTCAAGTGTGTTGCGGTGCGGCATAATATTGCTCATTGTCCTCACACCCTGAGCTCCAAATCAGTAACCTTCCTGATTGATAGCTGAATATTTTTCATCCGTTAAATCTTCAATAAGCTGAAGGTACTCAGTTTAACTTAGCCGGCTTTGACTTTTGATTACGTATGTTTTTTTCATTAATTTGTTCATTAACAAGACTCAAACGATTTGTTTAATATTCAGACTCAATTCGCTTACGGTCAACGGAAGCTTGCATTGAGCTTTTTTTAGCACATTCAGACAAAGCTGTTTCTGATAATCAGACGTCCGGCCCACAAGTGTGACTCAACAAGACATACTCTTCACTTCTACTCTCACAAGCACAAGATGGACAGCGCCAAATTTGCTTCTCATTAATTATGTAGTCCACATCTTCTTTTTGTATAAACTAACACATGACGTAAGGCATAGCCTCTTGCAGTCTGAAGCCACAACAAATTTTATGCCTAGGTTTGACCGGGTAGCTTTTTTTGCAAAAAGAGCAAATCAACATAATTTATAAATAACTCACAGTCACTACGCTAAATTTAAATAAAAAATTTTAGGCTATTGCAGATAATATAAACCGGGTAACAGTAATGCAGATATGTACAGGTGCTAAAGCATTTTAAACACGTAGAATATAGGCTACTGAATTCACCTGTGCACAAAGGAGAGCTGGGGAGCGCCAGGCAAACCGGTCCTTCACTGCTCAGCGTCTGACTCATAACTGAAGAAGAGTCCGAGCCCTTTCTACTGTACCTAAACAGCTAAACATAGTCATCATTCCAATTTGGGGAGCAACCATAAATTTCATTTTTGCTCCAAACGTCTCTTTTCTGAGGATTGAATCCAGCCCTCAGGAAGTTATGTTAAACATCCTGAGTGCACAAGCATTGGAAGCAGTCTCCTCATCTTACAGAGCTAAGATTAAGGCAAGTCCCTGTTATTTAAACTACGGAGATTGTAAGTGTTGTAGGGTCAGCTCTAGATTGGAAAGAAATCTAATTTCTATCTGGATTAATAAAACAGGATCTGAAGAAGTGTACTGACTCTAAAAACGAGAAACACAGTCTCACAGTATGCCTGCATGACCCCAGGAGAAACACTCTGTATTTTATGGTGAACCTGAAACTAAGGCATGGTTGACCAAAATTTGCTATCAAAATAGCATATTTTCTTAGTCTTCTGAAGACAAGGTTATTCTCACCAGTGTTGTAGCAAACATTGTGTTGATGTGGCCTCTCCAAGATCCAGCCTTTGGCCTCATGAATAACATCCTTAAGTATCTTAAATGTTAAACTTCGTTATTTGCAGATTGTTTGCAGGGCTGCATCATGAATGCATAGGCTTTTTCTTTATTTAAAGGAAAAGCTGTGTTTGTTTTAGAGAACCAATCCACTGGCTCCTACAAAGACAACATTTATGGCAAAGGCTGAATGGATTCTTTCTGATGTTTTTAATCCTGCAAAAAATGTAGTATGTCCACAATACAGTAGATCTCTCAGACCCAGGTCCGTTATTCAGGGATGACATAAAGTAAAAGGTCGCTAATATTGTCTCTGTGTGTCAACAGTATGCTTCAATTGGTAGATGAGACGCTCCTCCTTCTGAGAACCTGGCAGTCTATTCTGGAGTTAGGACCTTAAGCATAAGATGTGACCCTGCCACTGATACCATATCTGCCAGGATTATGTTTAAGAGGAAGTTCAATAACGAGAGACGCAGTCAAAAGGCTTTTGTTAGATCAGCCAGTTAATTAAGGCAACAGATACAAGTTCACCAACTCCTCAAATCTGTAGATAGGCACGATGTGAACAAGCAAATCTTGTGGAATGCAGTCTTGATTTGGTCCCTCTTCCTTCACCTGTATTTTCAGTTGGTCAGGTAGTGTGCTCAGCCTTTCATTTCCCATGTAGTGGTTGAGTTTTTGTCATAATGTGTTAAGTGACTTGAATGGGGGTGGAAGTGTGTAAATTGTTGGGTTAGGCGTGTATGCAGCTAGTGTAAGTCTTCGAGGTTTTCCTTTGTACGACCATACAAACACAAAGTTCTTGGATGTTAGAGAGCTGTTCACAGTCCCAAGTATACGTAGGGTTGAGAACGCGCCCCATCCTCTGCAGCTTTTTCCAGGTGATGGAGGATTCTAATAACCGTATTTTGAAGGATTGCAATTCTGTTCATGTTGTGCTTTTGAAGTTCCTCCCAATACCAGCCAATGTTTATGTGTAGAGTTTCGATAAAACAGTTCATCAAAAATGCAGTACATGCAGTAATCAGCGTCCTCCAATTCCTTTAATCTGGCTTGTGGTTAGGTCTACTACATAATCTGGGTCAATATGAGCAGTCCAATAAACTAGATTTAATTCTGACTCCAAGGAAATTTGGTTTTGATCAAACACAAGGTTTGCCTTGTGGTATGTAATTGATTTTACCCCTGTTCTTCTTACGATAACATACCAGACATGTTTTTAGAGGGTGTAAACCATTTTAAATCGTTTTCCCATTACAAATATACTGATTATGCCATGTTAACAGCAATTCAGCAAAGTATTTGTAGGATTGAACGGTGTTAAGGATTAGAAGTTGTGTCATCAGCATTGACATCGAAAAAGTTTTAGTGTATTTACTTCAGTATTCTAGAAGAGGTCATTAGTAAAAGAGAATGAAGCAGCACTGCACCAAAGGCATAAATCCCTGTGGCACCCCTCATTTTGGGTTGACATGCGGTTGAGATTCGAAACTTTTTTGGGTGGTTACTTTTACCAGTAGACCTTCAAGTTTGACTACTTGACTTCCATCTTCGAGGTAAATTTATACTGTCCATTTCAGGGCTGTTTCTGTTACCAACTCCAGTGCATATTAGTATGAGATTGTGTCCCCAAGCCAGTAAAAAGCTTTACTAAAATCTAAGAAAATTGCTGTGGTAGTTTGGCTTTCCTTTGATGAAGAATCCGTGTTGAGAGCTTTAGTTTATCAAAATTGTAAATTGTACTACGTGTTATTAAAAGTCTTAATGATCACTATTTTTATTTCACAAAGTTTTAGGTGGCTGTTGGAAGTAGTGATATAGGAAATTGGTAAGTTGCTTAATTCTGTTTTGCGTCTCTGTTTTAAATTTAACATACTTTAGTTCATAGTTAGACAGTAACTCTTTGGTTTGTTTGGATATCTGCATTTAACAGTACTGTTTCAAATGACTGCATTCCTTTATTTGGAACCCCAACCCACAGGAGCACATCCCTCTTCCTCCCTCCGTTTTGTTCTTTTTACCGAGCCTGTGGACATTTGTTTTGGTGGTACTGCTTCTTTTGTTCCAAGCCTAGGTAAGGGACTATATTGAGCGGTATTGCTTCTTCCTATCCACAGTAAATATGAAAATTTAGATCGATACTACTTACATGAACGTTATTAGATAATTCCTCTCAGTTTCCAATATTATGTTCATTAATCATCATAATTTTAATTTGTTTGCTCAACAGTATATTTGAAGGTAATGAATTAAGCATTTTTTTGTTTCCCCCCCTTTTATTTTGTAATTTAACAAATATGTGGTTATTTAAAAATTCAAACAACATAAGATTCTAGGGCAGTGTACCAGCCCTGAGATAAATTTAATCCAAGTAAATAAAAATAGAAATTTATATAGACTAAACATTAAAGTTAATTTGTTGCGAATGCTAACTTAATTTATAGCGCGCTTTGCTCTCTTTACTCTCCTTTTAGCCTCGAGGCTGAAATATTTCAAGAATCTATAATTGAGACACAATGTTCCAACATAGTGTGAACAGGAAATCTTTGATGATGTCGATTGTTGTAAATGATTTTCATATTTTTGAGTTTACATAGTTGTTCTCACTCCGTAATCGTATATTATTTATGCTGAATCGCGGGGTAGGAAAGTCGGCTCTTGTGTTTAACTAGACGCGGTGCGTGGACATTGTTTGTTTGGTTCGAGAATCCGTCATATTCAGCTGAACGTGTTTATCTTACGGCTGGATACGTTCCCGACCCGGCTCGCTGGAGAGAGAGGGGGATCAGAGCCACGTCTTAAGGAGTTTCCACTGAGAAGGTGCACACGTCCTGTTGAGAGAGCGGCAGCTCTTCCTCTAACCCTATAGTTTGGGAGTTAGAAGTAATTCTTTTATCGCGTGTAAATTTTAATTCAAGTATTTAATTTTTCTTACAGTGCGTCATTTAAATGTCCCTATCAGCCTCCTTAATCTTCAAAGGAGTTCAGTCCCGTTACCCAGCGTTTAGTTAATATCTTTTATTTTTTTAATGTCTGTTAATTTAAATTTCTATAGTTTCCCATCTTACAGAGTCTGAGAATTAATTCAATATTTTGAAGTATTGTGAATTAAATTTTGGTCGTAAAGTTAGTATCAAGTTTTGTGTTATATTGATTTTTTTGAATATTTTGAGAAGAGAACTTTTTATTTTATTTTGTTAATTTAACCATTTTTGGAGAAGTATACATTTTTAGTTTCATTTTAATTTTAATTCATTTTTGATCAGACTCTTAATTAGATTTGTTTGATTGTGAAGTTTTGAAGAAAATCGAATCTAAAGTTTGTAAACTTTGTCAAATTTTGAGTAAACTTTAATCTCGGAATAAATCAAGTATTTCCGAAAAGTTGTTTTGATTTACGAAGTATTAGCTCCATATAAATTTAATATATGTACTATAATAACAGTACATAGTATTGTCCCATATCTTTGGTCCACACTTTTTGCTTAGCACCATGTCATACTATCTGTAGTTTAAAATAGAATACAACAATATGATGAAACTACTGAATTAATTCAACTTTAACTAGATTTGAGACTGAAAACCTAGCATAATGCTGGACCAATGCTTGATAGGAGTCAAAGGAATCAGAGAAAGACACAGACTCGCTCGACATCTACATTGGGAGTGCGCAAGGTGAGCATCTCCCAGATCACGAGACCCCCAGTAAAATATATCCGCCCGTTCATTAGAGCGGTCCCTCATCCAGTGGCTCCGGGGGCCGACCAACGCACCATTTTCCAACGTATTCCTCCTCCACACAGCTTAGTACGTAAGTGGCAGACTCACGTCCAAAGTCACACAATTTTATCTCCTCAAAGTTACCTGAAAATAATTGAACCCAGAAACTAATAGTTTTAATTTAAATATAAATGATTACCCATAGGTAAATTAGGAGTCTCCACTCTTAAGTGTATATACAACTTTTTAGTGAGGTTCACCATCTACCCCTACACAAAAAAAAATTCTAACACTGGCCAAAAACAGTTAAAACCCTACAATATCAAATGTTCAACGAACAAACCTAAAGCCAATGGGTGCAACTCTACAGAAGAATGAAGCCTTATTTAAAGCAAACATTAGCTAACATGAAATTTTTACACTTTGCCAAAGATATTCTTCAGTTCTTCCTTGAGCAATCGATGTGAGCACACTGCTTATCCGGAAGTTAGTGCATGTTGTGGTGTGTATCATGAAGCATCCAGTGCATTGCCTGTCATAAAAGACATGTATTTAATCGTGTTGAGAAAACCAACCGTTTCAACCATATTCTAAATTACGTTAATTTTTATTTTCAGTTAACTATTCCTTTATTTAAATAGCTGTTTTTCGAATAAGATCCGACTTTCATAAGTGCAAAGTGGATGTGATTGAGAGTTAAATGGAAGGTGTCATGAGATGCAATCATATGTAGATGCATTTTATAACCTACAAATGGTGTGAGTCAATTTCCGGAGAAGCAGGGTGGAGAACCTGACTACGAACGTCCACCTGTGTGGAATGCACGATTTGAGACTTCATCTTTTAAGCCAGTAAAAGAAGTGAAAATGTGAATACTTCAACACAATCGTGATTGGATTGTCAAAAAGAACGAGCTGAGATCTTTTAGAAAGGAATCCAAAATGAACGAGCTGCTAGATACTTTTAGAAAGGATTCAAATGAACGAGCTGAGACTTTTAGAAAAGGATCAAGTGAACGAGCTGAGACTTTTACGGAAAGGATTCAAATGACACGAGCTGAGGATTTTAGAAAGGATTCAAATGAACGAGCTGAGACTTTTAGAAAGGATTCAAAAGAACGAGCTGAGACTTTTAGAACGGATTCAACTTGAACTCAAAAAAAACGAGCTGAGACTTTTAGAAAGGATTCAAATGAACGAGCTGAGACTTTTTGAAAGGATTCAAATGAAACGAGCTTGAGACTTTATAGGGTAAGGAATTCAAAATGAACGTGCTGAGACTTTATAGAAAAGAAAGGATTCAATGTAACGAGCGTGATGACTTATTAGAAAGGATTCCAAATGAACGAGCTAGAGGACTTTTAGAAAGGATTCAATATGAACGAGCTGAGGACTTTTAGAAAGGATTCAAATGAACGAGCCTGAGACTTTTAAGAAAGGATTCAAATAGAACGAGGCTGAGACTTTTAGAAAGGATTCAATATGAACGAGCTGAGAACTTTTAGAAAGGATTCAAATGAACGAGCTGAGACTTTTAGAAAGGATGTCAAATGATCAATGGGGAGACCTACAATATAAAATTAATGATTCTACCAGGTAAAATTGCTGGTATTCATATAAGAGTGCCTCTAAACCAAATTATACTTTATTTAAAAACTTGCTTTCCAATAGAGATCAAATCAATGAATTATTTAAAAGTTATTTAAGGCGAAACCTTGTGACGTTTGCTCACTTTGGTTTTGTTGGCCGTTGGACGGGCCGGCAGCTGTTTCCTACAGCTGGTCGCTAGCGAGTCGTCCTGTTTTTTTATTCCAGATGGTTTACCTCTATTTCTAGATGTTTCTGTGGGAATTCCTGCCTGTTTTGATTGGTCAATCTAGTTTTCAGGTTTCTAGGATATCTGGAATTAGGTTTTTCTTGCTCTCTTCCTCTTCAGGCTTCCCTAGGGCGAGGACGTCTTAGGAGTTTTAGAATGGTCGGAGTTCTAAAAATCAAAGCTGCTGCTTCCCGTCTTCCCCTTCGACGAACCGGCACCGGCTGATGTTTGGTGTTAATATCGTAAGGGGGCCTACCTTTCCAATCAACTGTTTCCCCGACCTTGCATTTAATATAATTAGGGCCCAGTCGTTCCAAATTCAGTGTGCAAAAATTTGTCGCAACCTTTTTTAAATTGGTTATCTACAAAAACTAAAAAGATGAAGATGAATTGATAGTCTCTAGTATGAAAAGACAAATGCGCATGATAACCTTGCCTTCTTGTTTTTTCAGGTTTTTTTATAGATAGTTGGTCCTTGGTTTTTTTATATAAAATATTTATTGTTATTTTTTTCTTCATCTTTTTCCATATTCTCGACCAGTTTGATTAAATTAATTGCTTAATCGGAATTATGGTTACACGTATGAAAATATGTAGTTTGTTTCCTTGCGTATGAAATTATTATTTGTGTTTTAGAGAGAAATAAAAATTATTATTACATGTTACATGGATAACATAAACAGGCACAATATTGTTAGGTACTGGAGTAAGCGAAAATCATCACTAGATGCTTGAGACACAACACCTCATATAAGGATGGCTTAGCCATGATCAGGTACCCAGTTTGTACGGTACTGTGTTTATTGAAACCAATTTAAATGCAGCATCCATACCGTATATATGCTCCAAACATTATATTGTTGCCCGTAACTTAGTAAAATGTTTGGAGAAAATTTTCAGAACATTCTGGTTTACAACAGGATGAAGCACCACCTCACTATGGCATTCCAGTAAGAGATTATTTAAACACAGTTTTTCTACAACTATGGACTGGTTTGCGGGGGACTATAGAATGATCACCACATTCACCAGATTTCTCTTCATTAGAATATTTTGCATGAGATTACTCTTAAGAACAATTTTCTACAAAACAGTCTCAGAATTTAAATGACACTGAGACAAACAATGCTGACAAGAATTTCAAATGATTTCCTCCAGTTGCCCTACATAAATTCTGTAAATAGTTTAAATGTAGTTGAAAGATTTCCAACTGTCAAATAACTGGAGGTAAACAAAAACATTTACCCTAAAAATATTTGGTAAGTAACATTACGTATTTAAGCGACAACTTTGAACATCTGCCATTTTGTATGGGATTAACCTTTTTTAGGTTTGCTGTTGTCATTCTCTGCTAAACAAATAATGAAAACTCTCACACACTGTACAATGTACTTGTAAGGTAAACATTTTCAGCTCTCAGTAAAACTTTTAAGCTGGATTGTTAGTTTATTCTACGGAAATATATAAGTATAACTGTCCATGCGCGGGGAAAAAAGCAAATATTAGATCGCTCCTTTTATAAACTTTTTCATTGTGATTTATACGTGCGTAGTAGAACTGGGTAAAACACATGCATTAACATCACTTACCCTCGCTCTAGTTGTGATTCTAGGGATGTGGGGTCTACTTTATGCTTCATTTTCATTTTGAATGAGTCTGCCTTTCTTTCTTAGGACTTTTTACTTTGATTCGTTTTTTTAAAATGTAGTGTCTAATTAAACTTTTTGTTGAAAAATAACTTCACTACTTGTTAGGTGCCTTGATAACAATGTATGTTATAATATAATCTTTCTACCAAATTGTTTTGAATCAGGACATCAAAACAACAAAAACTAA
>NW_025779093.1:0-14842 GCF_021130785.1 Homalodisca vitripennis | reverse complement strand
AAGGGGGGCCGTCTAACTTTTTTGGGTTCCCCCTTTTTGCCTGACTCCTTCTCCTTCCCATAGGCTTGGAAATCTCTTCTTTACATTCTCCATTCGCTGTTTAGCACAGTAAAGTGTTTGTTGTCTCAAGTGGTAGTGGGCCCCTTTTTTCCGCTTTTGAACCTCCATTCGACACCCCCAACCTCCCACACCACACTCCGCTACCAAAATCCTTTTAGGCATTTCAGTTCGGCCTCGAGCCCTCCACTGTGGCCTCAACTGCCACTAGCTCTCTAGCTTCGCACACAGTTCTCCGTACAGGCTACCGGTAATTCACACTGAATTCCGCATTCAGCTTGGACCCCGGGGTATCACGAAAGGCCGCGGGGGTTTGGCGACAAATATTGGTCGGTATATTGTAGCGGGCGTTGTCATTCTCTTCTGTGGTCGATGACGTTCTGTAATTGTTCCTTTACTCAATACTTGTCTTTGAGAGCGCTTTTTTTCTGCTACTAATCTATTTACTGTTTTTTGTTCAGTGTGTAAACGTGCACTGGGGAGGGGGCTCGAGATCCGGGGGAACCATGGACAGCGCAGCGAGGGACGGGAGGTGGATGACAAGGAGGCAGGTAATGAGGAGATAGGCGAAGAGCAGTAGGTTCAAGGAAGGGAAAAAGGAAGGGGGGCCTGACAACAGGTCAAAGGCGACCGCGGCAGCGTCTTGTCAGATAAGAAGGGGCTGGTAGTCAGGGGGGACATCCGGGAGACGAAGAACCCCGGCGATAAAAGTGCCATGGAAACCCCGGGTTGGACCTGGTTTTGCTTGCCCACTGTCAAGTTTTTAAAGTTAGAGTCGGTTTTTAAGGGTTTGCCCGATTTTTTCCAAAGACAACGCCAGGGGAAACATCTCCATTCTTTAGAATTCGTGATGCCTGAATTTTTTGTCATTTTAAATTACACAAATTTTCCATTTTGTTTTTTTCAATTGAAAAATTTATTATAATGTGCGTGCTGATTTTTTTAATATAAAAAGAATTTGTTGGTTGTAATAAAAAAAAAATAAATAAATATACCAATAAAAACTGTAAAACAGAAAAATAAAAATTTAAACAACAATAACTTTTAAGACAATAAATAGCAACAACAATAACAATAACAAATTAACACATAAACATCAGTACATAAAATTGACAAAGATTTAAAATTCTTTTAAAAATTTTTCATATAATAAATTTTTTTAACAAAGTAATTTTAAAATAAAATTTGATAAGTTTTCAACAAAAACAATACAAAAAAATAAGTTATTAAAAAAATTTTGTATAAAAACAGTTTTAAAATTGACTAAAAATAACAATTATAGAATGTGACTAAAAAATTTTTCTGTCGTATTCTTATAAAAAAAAAGTTTCTCCGAGAGGTGAAAAAGAACCCCCGTACTTGAAGCTGCGGTGTCAGACGCAACCTTGCTGCCACTTGGCTTGATAAAAATTCTTTGTAATTACCCCGCTATTTAAAACTCCCTCGCTCCGTAATTTATTTAAAAAAAAGGGGGTTTTTCAAGTCTAACCCTTTTTAGTTATAGTTAGCTTTTCATTATTTCTCACGTACGGATTATAATTTAGTTCACTTTTCAGACTTATAAATTAAAAAAATTTGTCTGAGAGTGGAAATTAAAATTATAAAAAGTGATTTACCACTGAAACAAAAAAAAACTTTCGGAGCGTCGTAGACAATTGTTTACAGTATACCCCCCAGGCCTACCAACCTTTTTCACTTTTGTACCATGTATTATACTTGTTTGTCTCTACAAAATATGTACAAACATGTCCGTTCCATCGCATTCCCTTATCTCACCTGCAGCTAGTTATTGCCACCACTCCAGTAGCCGCTACACGCTCACTAACCTTTGTTTGTTTCCACAAAAATATGTACAAACATGTCCGTTCCATCGCATTCCCTTATCTCTCACCTGCAGCTAGTTATTGCCACCACTCCAGTAGCCGCTACACGCTCACTAACCTTTGTTTGTTTCCACAAAATATGTACAAACATGTCCGTTCCATCGCATTCCCTTATCTCACCTGCAGCTAGTTATTGCCACCACTCCAGTAGCCGCTACACGCTCACTTCCCTTTGTTTGTTTCCACAAAATATGTACAAACATGTCCGTTCCATCGCATTCCCTTATCTCACCTGCAGCTAGTTATTGCCACCACTCCAGTAGCCGCTACACGCTCACTAACCTTTGTTTGTCTCTACAAAATATGTACAAACATGTCCGTTCCATCGCATTCCCTTATCTCACCTGCAGCTAGTTATTGCCACCACTCCAGTAGCCGCTACAACGCTCACTAACCTTTGTTTGTTTCCACAAAATATGTACAAACATGTCCGTTCCATCGCATTCCCTTATCTCACCTGCAGCTAGTTATTGCCACCACTCCAGTAGCCGCTACACGCTCACTAACCTTTGTTTGTTTCTACAAAATATGTACAAACATGTCCGTTCCATCGCATTCCCTTATCTCACCTGCAGCTAGTTATTGCCACCACTCCAGTAGCCGCTACACGCTCACTAACCTTTGTTTGTTTCCACAAAATATGTACAAACATGTCCGTTCCATCGCATTCCCTTATCTCACCTGCAGCTAGTTATTGCCACCACTCCAGTAGCCGCTACACGCTCACTAACCTTTGTTTGTTTCCACAAAATATGTACAAACATGTCCGTTCCATCGCATTCCCTTATCTCACCTGCAGCTAGTTATTGCCACCACTCCAGTAGCCGCTACACGCTCACTAACCTTTGTTTGTTTCTACAAAATATGTACAAACATGTCCGTTCCATCGCATTCCCTTATCTCACCTGCAGCTAGTTATTGCCACCACTCCAGTAGCCGCTACACGCTCACTTCCCTTTGTTTGTTTCCACAAAATATGTACAAACATGTCCGTTCCATCGCATTCCCTTATCTCACCTGCAGCTAGTTATTGCCACCACTCCAGTAGCCGCTACACGCTCACTAACCTTTGTTTGTTTCTACAAAATATGTACAAACATGTCCGTTCCATCGCATTCCCTTATCTCACCTGCAGCTAGTTATTGCCACCACTCCAGTAGCCGCTACACGCTCACTAACCTTTGTTTGTTTCTACAAAATATGTACAAACATGTCCGTTCCATCGCATTCCCTTATCTCACCTGCAGCTAGTTATTGCCACCACTCCAGTAGCCGCTACACGCTCACTAACCTTTGTTTGTTTCCACAAAATATGTACAAACATGTCCGTTCCATCGCATTCCCTTATCTCACCTGCAGCTAGTTATTGCCACCACTCCAGTAGCCGCTACACGCTCACTAACCTTTGTTTGTTTCCACAAAATATGTACAAACATGTCCGTTCCATCGCATTCCCTTATCTCACCTGCAGCTAGTTATTGCCACCACTCCAGTAGCCGCTACACGCTCACTAACCTTTGTTTGTTTCCACAAAATATGTACAAACATGTCCGTTCCATCGCATTCCCTTATCTCACCTGCAGCTAGTTATTGCCACCACTCCAGTAGCCGCTACACGCTCACTAACCTTTGTTTGTTTCTACAAAATATGTACAAACATGTCCGTTCCATCGCATTCCCTTATCTCACCTGCAGCTAGTTATTGCCACCACTCCAGTAGCCGCTACACGCTCACTAACCTTTGTTTGTTTCCACAAAATATGTACAAACATGTCCGTTCCATCGCATTCCCTTATCTCACCTGCAGCTAGTTATTGCCACCACTCCAGTAGCCGCTACACGCTCACTAACCCTTTGTTTGTTTCCACAAAATATGTACAAACATGTCCGTTCCATCGCATTCCCTTATCTCACCTGCAGCTAGTTATTGCCACCACTCCAGTAGCCGCTACACGCTCACTAACCTTTGTTTGTCTCTACAAAATATGTACAAACATGTCCGTTCCATCGCATTCCCTTATCTCACCTGCAGCTAGTTATTGCCACCACTCCAGTAGCCGCTACACGCTCACTAACCTTTGTTTGTTTCCACAAAATATGTACAAACATGTCCGTTCCATCGCATTCCCTTATCTCACCTGCAGCTAGTTATTGCCACCACTCCAGTAGCCGCTACACGCTCACTAACCTTTGTTTGTTTCCACAAAATATGTACAAACATGTCCGTTCCATCGCATTCCCTTATCTCACCTGCAGCTAGTTATTGCCACCACTCCAGTAGCCGCTACACGCTCACTAACCTTTGTTTGTTTCCACAAAATATGTACAAACATGTCCGTTCCATCGCATTCCCTTATCTCACCTGCAGCTAGTTATTGCCACCACTCCAGTAGCCGCTACACGCTCACTAACCTTTGTTTGTTTCCACAAAATATGTACAAACATGTCCGTTCCATCGCATTCCCTTATCTCACCTGCAGCTAGTTATTGCCACCACTCCAGTAGCCGCTACACGCTCACTAACCTTTGTTTGTTTCTACAAAATATGTACAAACATGTCCGTTCCATCGCATTCCCTTATCTCACCTGCAGCTAGTTATTGCCACCACTCCAGTAGCCGCTACACGCTCACTAACCTTTGTTTGTTTCCACAAAATATGTACAAACATGTCCGTTCCATCGCATTCCCTTATCTCACCTGCAGCTAGTTATTGCCACCACTCCAGTAGCCGCTACACGCTCACTAACCTTTGTTTGTTTCCACAAAATATGTACAAACATGTCCGTTCCATCGCATTCCCTTATCTCACCTGCAGCTAGTTATTGCCACCACTCCAGTAGCCGCTACACGCTCACTAACCTTTGTTTGTTTCTACAAAATATGTACAAACATGTCCGTTCCATCGCATTCCCTTATCTCACCTGCAGCTAGTTATTGCCACCACTCCAGTAGCCGCTACACGCTCACTAACCTTTGTTTGTTTCCACAAAATATGTACAAACATGTCCGTTCCATCGCATTCCCTTATCTCACCTGCAGCTAGTTATTGCCACCACTCCAGTAGCCGCTACACGCTCACTAACCTTTGTTTGTTTCTACAAAATATGTACAAACATGTCCGTTCCATCGCATTCCCTTATCTCACCTGCAGCTAGTTATTGCCACCACTCCAGTAGCCGCTACACGCTCACTAACCTTTGTTTTGTTTCCACAAAATATGTACAAACATGTCCGTTCCATCGCATTCCCTTATCTCACCTGCAGCTAGTTATTGCCACCACTCCAGTAGCCGCTACACGCTCACTAACCTTTGTTTGTTTCCACAAAATATGTACAAACATGTCCGTTCCATCGCATTCCCTTATCTCACCTGCAGCTAGTTATTGCCACCACTCCAGTAGCCGCTACACGCTCACTAACCTTTGTTTGTTTCTACAAAATATGTACAAACATGTCCGTTCCATCGCATTCCCTTATCTCACCTGCAGCTAGTTATTGCCACCACTCCAGTAGCCGCTACACGCTCACTAACCTTTGTTTGTTTCTACAAAATATGTACAAACATGTCCGTTCCATCGCATTCCCTTATCTCACCTGCAGCTAGTTATTGCCAACCACTCCAGTAGCCGCTACACGCTCACTAACCTTTGTTTGTTTCCACAAAATATGTACAAACATGTCCGTTCCATCGCATTCCCTTATCTCACCTGCAGCTAGTTATTGCCACCACTCCAGTAGCCGCTACACGCTCACTAACCTTTGTTTGTTTCCACAAAATATGTACAAACATGTCCGTTCCATCGCATTCCCTTATCTCACCTGCAGCTAGTTATTGCCACCACTCCAGTAGCCGCTACACGCTCACTAACCTTTGTTTGTTTCCACAAAATATGTACAAACATGTCCGTTCCATCGCATTCCCTTATCTCACCTGCAGCTAGTTATTGCCACCACTCCAGTAGCCGCTACACGCTCACTAACCTTTGTTTGTTTCCACAAAATATGTACAAACATGTCCGTTCCATCGCATTCCCTTATCTCACCTGCAGCTAGTTATTGCCACCACTCCAGTAGCCGCTACACGCTCACTAACCTTTGTTTGTTTCCACAAAATATGTACAAACATGTCCGTTCCATCGCATTCCCTTATCTCACCTGCAGCTAGTTATTGCCACCACTCCAGTAGCCGCTACACGCTCACTAACCTTTGTTTGTTTCTACAAAATATGTACAAACATGTCCGTTCCATCGCATTCCCTTATCTCACCTGCAGCTAGTTATTGCCACCACTCCAGTAGCCGCTACACGCTCACTTCCCTTTGTTTGTTTCCACAAAATATGTACAAACATGTCCGTTCCATCGCATTCCCTTATCTCACCTGCAGCTAGTTATTGCCACCACTCCAGTAGCCGCTACACGCTCACTAACCTTTGTTTGTCTCTACAAAATATGTACAAACATGTCCGTTCCATCGCATTCCCTTATCTCACCTGCAGCTAGTTATTGCCACCACTCCAGTAGCCGCTACACGCTCACGCTCACTAACCTTTGTTTGTCTTCCACAAAATATGTACAAACATGTCCGTTCCATCGCATTCCCTTATCTCACCTGCAGCTAGTTATTGCCACCACTCCAGTAGCCGCTACACGCTCACTAACCTTTGTTTGTTTCTACAAAATATGTACAAACATGTCCGTTCCATCGCATTCCCTTATCTCACCTGCAGCTAGTTATTGCCACCACTCCAGTAGCCGCTACACGCTCACTAACTTTGTTTGTTTCCACAAAATATGTACAAACATGTCCGTTCCATCGCATTCCCTTATCTCACCTGCAGCTAGTTATTGCCACCACTCCAGTAGCCGCTACACGCTCACTAACCTTTGTTTGTTTCCACAAAATATGTACAAACATGTCCGTTCCATCGCATTCCCTTATCTCACCTGCAGCTAGTTATTGCCACCACTCCAGTAGCCGCTACACGCTCACTTCCCTTTGTTTGTTTCCACAAAATATGTACAAACATGTCCGTTCCATCGCATTCCCTTATCTCACCTGCAGCTAGTTATTGCCACCACTCCAGTAGCCGCTACACGCTCACTAACCTTTGTTTGTTTCCACAAAATATGTACAAACATGTCCGTTCCATCGCATTCCCTTATCTCACCTGCAGCTAGTTATTGCCACCACTCCAGTAGCCGCTACACGCTCACTAACCTTTGTTTGTTTCTACAAAATATGTACAAACATGTCCGTTCCATCGCATTCCCTTATCTCACCTGCAGCTAGTTATTGCCACCACTCCAGTAGCCGCTACACGCTCACTAACCTTTGTTTGTTTCCACAAAATATGTACAAACATGTCCGTTCCATCGCATTCCTTATCTCACCTGCAGCTAGTTATTGCCACCACTCCAGTAGCCGCTACACGCTCACTAACCTTTGTTTGTTTCCACAAAATATGTACAAACATGTCCGTTCCATCGCATTCCCTTATCTCACCTGCAGCTAGTTATTGCCACCACTCCAGTAGCCGCTACACGCTCACTAACCTTTGTTTGTTTCCACAAAATATGTACAAACATGTCCGTTCCATCGCATTCCCTTATCTCACCTGCAGCTAGTTATTGCCACCACTCCAGTAGCCGCTACACGCTCACTAACCTTTGTTTGTTTCCACAAAATATGTACAAACATGTCCGTTCCATCGCATTCCCTTATCTCACCTGCAGCTAGTTATTGCCACCACTCCAGTAGCCGCTACAACGCTCACTAACCTTTGTTTGTTTCCACAAAATATGTACAAACATGTCCGTTCCATCGCATTCCCTTATCTCACCTGCAGCTAGTTATTGCCACCACTCCAGTAGCCGCTACACGCTCACTAACCTTTGTTTGTTTCCACAAAATATGTACAAACATGTCCGTTCCATCGCATTCCCTTATCTCACCTGCAGCTAGTTATTGCCACCACTCCAGTAGCCGCTACACGCTCACTAACCCTTTGTTTGTTTCTACAAAATATGTACAAACATGTCCGTTCCATCGCATTCCCTTATCTCACCTGCAGCTAGTTATTGCCACCACTCCAGTAGCCGCTACACGCTCACTAACCTTTGTTTGTTTCTACAAAATATGTACAAACATGTCCGTTCCATCGCATTCCCTTATCTCACCTGTGGCTAGTTATTGCCACCACTCCAGTAGCCGCTACACGCTCACTAACCTTTGTTTGTTTCTACAAAATATGTACAAACATGTCCGTTCCATCGCATTCCCTTATCTCACCTGCAG
The DNA here is from genome assembly GCF_021130785.1 of Homalodisca vitripennis. Classification (NCBI taxonomy): domain Eukaryota; kingdom Metazoa; phylum Arthropoda; class Insecta; order Hemiptera; family Cicadellidae; genus Homalodisca; species Homalodisca vitripennis. Next base: position 6,605 of record NW_025779093.1, on the reverse strand, counting down.
CTAGTTATTGCCACCACTCCAGTAGCCGCTACACGCTCACTAACCTTTGTTTGTTTCTACAAAATATGTACAAACATGTCCGTTCCATCGCATTCCCTTATCTCACCTGCAGCTAGTTATTGCCACCACTCCAGTAGCCGCTACACGCTCACTAACCTTTGTTTGTTTCTACAAAATATGTACAAACATGTCCGTTCTGTAATGTATGCCGGGGGGTCGACACTGTACATCTCTATGGGCTCGGGGAAGAATAAAGAATAATTTTTTAAACTACACATTTAGAGTAACATTGCTCTACGGACCCGACTCGTAAAGGAACGGACGGGACGCGGGAGGTTACATTACGGTGTCTGGTGGTGGACTCCGGTGTGGGACTGCTGGCTGGCCAAGCTTGGACACGTTGGGGTTTTTGTAGGGTAAGTGGGCGTGATGTGACCGTCACCGGAGGAGCAGCCTATGAGCATTCTTTATTTCTTTAAGACCACATCGTAATGTTACATCGCCTGAGACAATACATACCTGCCAACACCTCAGAACTGGTGTTCAGACATAAAATATCACTATGGGATACCTACCAACTTAGTACTTCTTCACACTAAATAACACTACAATCCTCCTCCCTTGAAAATTACGATAAGTCCCCCTACAATGTTTAGAAATTTATCAATTTACCAATTTGTTTTAACAATTCTCCAATTTTAAATCCAATTACAATTGAATAAAGAAAATTGACATTATACTCCTTTTATTTTTGTAAGTATAGATTATAGAGAACAAAAAATACAAACTCAATATAAACCATTTATAACACAAATCACACAAACTGACTTCAATCAAATACCAATAAATCAGAATATAGCAACTTAATAACACATTGAGAATGAACACAATTAACAAAGTCGATAATAATTAATGCCTTAAAGCAATATTAATTAATATACATGTCACAATTTGGGTTGATATTTTACAAGTCCATGTCTTGACTTTAAAGGTTTACGATTCCCTTATAGTGGGTATCGTCTAAACAGGTGTTCATTTGTTTTTGGGGTGTGAAACGCTGGAACAGTTGTTACTTGATTTACATTATGTAAAGTGGGCTGGGGCATTTGCCCATTGAGCGTTTTTCTGTTATTGTTATCGTTTTGCGAAGGAGAGGGGGTGCAAGGTCGATTGCTTTAAAAAGTACTACAGGCAGATCCTTGCGCTCGCTCTGTCCGCGACTGTATATCGATCGTATTTCCCCTGCGTGGGAGCTGTTGTGCTCTGTTTGCCACGCTTGCGGTCTGGGAAGGTCTAAGGCATTGTTGTCAACTCTAGACATTTCCGGACTACCACTGTAATAACCTACCAACTGTGTCGATTATGTCCCTTTCCACCTCATGTCCCGCGTATTTCAGTTCACAACTAAATACGTGACTGGGTCCTAATCGTGAAAACTACCACACACACCTGGGTATCCACTTTATTTCTAACCTCTGTAATCTCTGGCTATGATTTGGTTTGTTTTGTCCCAATTAGCTAACTGTATAGTTTTACTACCCCTGTGATAGTTACAATCGTTGTTTTTCTTTGATTATCTTGACAAATATTGACTTTATAACATTATTGGGGGGCGAAAAAAAAAATTTTTTTAAATATAACCTAGACTTTAGTTTAATTAGCGATCTGCCCAACATTAATTGAAGCTGGCGATAGATTTGGTTAGTGAGAAAGCACCTGTCATTTTCTATAAGTGGAACATGGATAGTTACTCAAAGCTATATTCTTATATCCTTGGAATTATGAAGAGCTGTTTTCAATTTATTTTTTAATAGTTCTGACTGACTCGGTTCTGCCCAAACCATTGGTGTTCTGGGTTGGTATGGTGGTGAAAAACGAGCGTCTGTGTTTGGATACCATTTTGACATCAAGAAAATTGCTATTAAACCTCTTGTGACTGGTTAAAAGGTGGTCCGTTGATGTCGGAACACTATGAGGTCTACAATACCATACCTACTAAATAATTCCCTAAATTTCACTATTCGTGTGAACAGCTGCACGTTGAAGCAACGTGGCAACACCTCTGGCCACAGCTTAGAGTAACGCATCTTTTTAGATCCACCGAAAATTAAACTTGGACCGGAAAAGGTCCAAAAAAATCAATATCGAATTCGAGACGCAAACTCGTTCCGGACAACATTCCAATGATGTCAGGAACGCCCCATGTGGGCGACGGTTTTGCTCGTATAGCCTTCCTCCCAAACAGGCTGCACAGCTGTGTTAGCTAGGTTGTTTCTATTGTCCCCGGTCGATATTAGTCCAACCATACATATGCAACGGGCTAATGTCCCCCTGCCTTCCATAGCGAACAAATTACCTATGTGGTGTAAGTATGCAATTCGTTCAGAAGATATGTATATTTCTGAACCCATTTTAGGTATTAAAACCACTCCTGTTACCCCCACATTTAGGATTTCCTTGCTCCAAGGTTAATTTCCGACTGTCCCTAAATTTCAAATGGCCTTTGAGATCTGGTTTCAATTACAATAGGCCAACCTAATTCCTTACAAAGGATTATTACCGTTTTTGATTTCACTATCTACCATTGATTCTCTTTTTTATGTTTCCCTACATAGCTTAATGGTAATGTCATTTTCAGATAAACACAGTGTGCAAATATAGGTTACCTATTGACATTAATATTAAGGTCTATCATCCGAGATACTTCATCTTTAATTCTACACTATTTACAACGGTAAATCTGCAGATAAACCTTCTGTGCCATTGCCCATGGTTTTATGGGACGTTAACATTAAACACAATCTCACATAATTGGGAAACTTCACTTAAAAAACAAAGCGTGTATCGTTGTCAGCCTACTGGCCTGCGAATTGCAAGGTAACCCTTTCTATTGGACCCAAAAATAGCCACTCAAAGGCCTTATGATCAGTCATTTAAACATAAACTTCCCGTAGTAGCCATATAAATATTTACTAAATTTCCTTAACACCAAATACACATGCTTAATTGCTTCCCCTTAGCTATTTGTGAATAGTTTTTCTCGAGCGCTATTTAACACTCTACCTTGTCGAATGATATAGGTCTTTCTGTACCGTCGTATTGAATCTGACTTCAAAACTGATGCAAATGGCCATAATGGACTGTAGCAATCACTAGGCTACCACCTAGAAAAAACCCCCACCAAACACACCACCCAAACACCCCCCCCCCCCCCCCCCCCCCAAACTGAGTTAATGCAGGATCATAATGCGCTAAAACTTCAGCAGAGGATTAACTTTTTGCTTAAATCTCTTGTAGGTTGTAGTGCCTTCTTACATGCTTAAATTAAATACAAAATCGGTATCCTTTCTTAACAGAACTGATACATTGGGGTTTAAAATAGTGGGATATATCCTAGGAATGAAACGGTGAATTATGTAAAATTAAACCAAGGACCATAGGAAGGCTTTCAAGACTGTTGGTGTGTCACATTTTGAGGTTCCATGGGTTGCCTTGACAATTGCTTCAACCTTACTAGGTGCGCGTATGCCAACCCGTTGTTTACTTGAATAACAAAACCTAAATTATTCTAAACTGTCCACAGAAAAACTTATACATTTGGTGTCTTGCTCACTGTGAAACCCGATTGTCTTCAAGTCTTCTGACACCTCTAGTCCTAAGTCTATTGCATGTGTTCCTCATTGTTTTTACCTTGTTACTAGAATGTCATCTAAAAATACAGTTACCTCCCACGGGAATACCTTGTTAATTGTTCGTATCTATTTATTTCTCTGGATATATTTCCCGGTGCTGAACTGATACCCAACAACATAGGCGATTGTAAGCATTACAATCCCTTGGTTTGTGCTACTTGCTAACAATTACGTTTGACTAATCTACATCTAGTTTTATAGCTGCTGAATGAAGCTGAAGATAAATCTATTTTAGAGGAATTTTTTCTCCGTTTTGTAGGCTGGTCAAATATTTCTTCAATTTTTTTCGGTAACGGGTGTCGGTCTACCCTCCAAGAACGGTTTTACAGTTATTTTTATAATCCCCACAGAATTCTTATTTTCTTCTTCCCCATTAGCCTTAATAATTTGGGGTTTACAATGTGGAGTCCCCCATTCTGACTTGGTATCCTGACTGGTGATAATAAACGTTCTCTTGTTCTAGTTCTAGTCAGCTCGGCTTCTACTTTTTCTTTAAGTGGTAAAATGGTAACGTCCTAGGTTTAAAGTATTTTGGTACTGACATTTTTCTTTTGTAACTTTAATTTAACTGGTGCAGGCCCTTGAAACATCCCAACTTATCCGTAAATACATTTGGAAACTCATTGTACAGTAATTCTACTTGTTTGTTGTTGAGTTTGGACAACAGACGGATTGACAGATGTTTGTTTGTTTACCTCTATCAAGGTGTGTTGTGGCTTCCACTGACAGGCGTTGCATGCGTCTGCCGCGCTGCCGCCTGCAGTTGGCACAACCCCCACCATGCTCGTGCTGAGTCAGGCTGACTGTACACAATTGTTTACATTACTAGGCACTCTAACTGTTTTAAATCTAATGCTTTGGCATTTCCAATCAATCACGCCCTAACAAGGGATTAGCCCCATTAGCTACGATGTATAAAGCTAATTGTTTCTCTTTACATTTATGTTTGTTAACAGTTGACCATAACCTTACCTAAAGGCCTGATCTTTTCATGTGTATATGAACTTATATACTAAGCTAGTTGGATTACATGTTTATATTTCCTAACTTAGTCTTTACAATCTTTTTCTGACATAACTGAAAACACAAGCTCCACTATCGACTTCAAAAATTACAATTTCCTTACTTTCCAACTAATAAACTGATTACCGTGTATTGGCTCAATTTTATTAATCTTAGTTTCTATTTTCTTTAAACCGTAAATAGATTGCGAAATGTCATACACATCGTCATTTGTTTATCCCTTTATGTTTCCAGTGATTATCTGAACCGGACCTTCTGCTGATTCTTTACTTTCCTCTACATAGTGCTGCCTACCCTTTATAAACATATTGCTTTTTATTGTCATGATAAAACTGTTTTCCCTTTAGCTGAAGGCTCCTTTTTTAAAAAGACCTATTTTGATAAAAACATTTGGTTTGTGTTCTCATTAGCGCTTTGTTAACATAATTTTTGCGATCTACAAACTCTTTCAAGGTGTCCCCTTCTTTTTACGCAATGATTACATCGGTGTACTCACGAAAAACCGACATTGCGATTGCTTTGTGTGTGGAATCCTCGCTTGCTCGCACGCACTATCAATAGCAGGTTGATGTCTCCCAGTGCCTTCCCGCCGTCCGCATGACCGTCTCGCTGCGATGCTCGCCAGCCTGTGGTCCTTTTCAGGTATCGACGCCGCTGCTCTGCATCCGGTGAATACGTCCCTCCTGCAGTTGTCATCTGGGCCGCCCCCTTCTACAGCAAAATTCCATTTGCAGTAGCTCAGTTGCAACGGCTTTTTTCATAAGTGAGGTTCTCCTCCCCGAGAAGTCTTTTCTGTATCTGTATGGGTCCTCCGCAGACTACCGCGACTAATCCTGATCCCTTAAAGTTAGTCTGGCAATTTATCACCAAATTCACAATACTTAGAAATAACGTGTTTTTTAAATTGCACAATATAATCGCTAACCGTTTCATGATCCAATTGATTCCGAAGCTGTTACTAGAAGTTATTTAAATCTTTCCGTGATAAAAGAAGGCTTGGGATGCAGATGATTCGCTATAGTGTCACCACAATTTCCTTGTGACGACTTGGTCAGACGGTTTGTCTGAGTGTAATTAAGTCCTTTCAGTAACGTATAGGTCCTTACAACACCCATAACTGTCAACAAAGTGCTTAGTTTCTTTGAATTATCCGATATCATTACAATCAATAAAAAACTCAAATCTCTCTATATAAGACTGCCACGATTCTTCCCGCACTAATCAAATATAACCCCAAGACCCCGATAGTTTGCCATTTTTCTGTTTTCCTTGTACACTCCGTAATAACTTGTTTAAAAATGTCCCCGGTAAAAAATTAATCGTCTAAACGTCATTAATTGCAACGATTAAAATCAGCTTGTGCGCTGCTTACACCAAGAATATTTTATATCGATCGGCGTACCTTACTACTCCCCGACCGTTTGAATGTCTGGAATGTCCTTGCACATTCGCGGTTATTTTTGCACTTGTTCAATTACGATATTTGCCCTTCCCGCACTATATCACTGTAATTCACTGTTTCAATGTCCCGAATGTCCCTGCACATTCGGTTGTTATTTGCACGTGTTCATTACGCTTGTTTTGCCCATCCGCACTAAATCACTGTAATTCACTGTCGCCACTGTAAGCGAACGATTCCCTGATGCAGTTGTTTTTTCCTCGTCGCCACTGTAAGCGACCGTTCCACTGTTTGCAGTTGTTTCCCCCTCGTCGCCACTGTAATGTTATGCGGGTCGACACTGTACGCTTCTATGGGTCGGGAAGAATAATTAAACTAAACATTTAGAGTAACATTGCTCTAGGACCGCTCGTAAAGGAACGGACGGGACGCGGAGGTTACATGACGGTGTCTGGTGGTGGACTCCGGGTGGACTGGCGGCTGGCCAGCTT